>NW_027255896.1:37593371-37770871 GCF_043229965.1 Drosophila suzukii
CAGGTGTCTTTGTAGGGCTAAAGGCTAAAGTCAATAATGACTCTAATTCGTTGCATCTTCTCTGCAACTGTCGGATCACCGTGTCAATTGCGGAATTTCCTTTGACTTGATCTCTTGTTGTGACCTTGATGTTGGTCGAAGTTCGTCTGGGGGCCTTCGGAAGCCCGCTTCCAGTCGGCATGTTGTCCAGAAAGATATTCTGATATTTTTCGACCAGCTCTTTAAGTGCTACTAATCGTGAAGAGTACTCACTTCCAGTGGGTAATGCCGCTTGCTGGACTTCTTCATCTAGGTCGCAAAACTGCTGCCAGAGATCGTTTAACTGATTTAGCTTGCCGGAATAATAGCCGTCTCGGTGGCGTCGGTCGGCAGAATCCTTGTCATAATTCTTAATGAGCTGTTGGATTTTCCCTTGCAGCTCGTTTTGGGTGTCTAGTAATCGATTGTGTAATTCGATTCTTGTGTGACTTGTTTCCTCAATGAATGAAGTAGACATATTGTGTGTCTTGGAAACAAAGAATCTTGTGAAGCTGGATGAAGCTGAGTATCCTGTGAAGCTGGATGAAGCTGAAGTTCCTGTGACGCTGGAAGAAGAAGCGTATCCTGTGAAACTGGATGAAGCTGCAGTTCCTGTGACGCTGGAAGAAGAAGCGTATCCTGTGAAACTGGATGAAGCTGAAGTTCCTGTGACGCTGGAAGAAGAAGCGAATCCTGTGAAGCTGGATTAAGCTGAAGTTCCTGTGACGCTGGAAGACGAAGCGTATCCTGTGAAGCTGGATTAAACTGAAGTTCCTGTGACGCTGGAAGACGAAGCGTATCCTGTGAAGCTGGATTAAGCTGAAGTTCCTGTGACGCTGGAAGAAGAAGCGGATCCTGTGAAGCTGAATAAAGCTGTGAGTCCTTTAGTGGGAAGGGGGTTGCTTGAGTGTGATCCTTTGTTGTTAAAGGATCACGTCGGGGTCACCAATGTTTGTGCCTAACCGAAGTAGACACTTCTGGGTCACACCGCGGGACAAGGGGGTAATGAGCACTTGTCGCTGGCACGGGGACGCTATGATGGCAAGACGATCGCGTCGCGGCAATGGTAACTATGGTTACTGCGATGCCGGACCACAGGCGATGCTGCACTGCGCTGAGGGTGAGCTAACGTGGTTAGCTGCTAGTTGAGATAGTGTATTACGAGCCCTATTCCCAGATGTAGGAAGTAGAACCTCGGAGTTAAGAGGTGTGTTGATAACTGATTTATTCTTCATTTGATACCTGCTTATATACTACTTGGAACACGGAAGCTTAGTGTAATGATTAGTGAAGTAAGCTATAATCTAAAGTAGGTCAGGGAATTATGATTATGGTGCAGTTGGCTCGGCTAAAACTGCAACATGTGCTGAATGCATTGGCGCGTCAGTGTACCGTTGAGTCGGTGAGAAGGTGAGTTAGTGAGACATATAATATGCTGATCAGCAATTCTCATATGCAGTGGGTGCTACTGAGCGCCTGGTACTGACACTGCAACATATGCTGACTGCATTGGCGGGTCAGTGCGCCGTTGAGTCGGTGAGACGGTGAGTTAGTGAGACCTATAATATGCTGATAAGCACTTCTCATCTGCAGTGAGTGCTACTGAGCCCCTGGTACTGTTCCCAACTTGGCTACTGCTTGATTTGTTGGGTGTGGTCATGTTGAGTACCTTTGGGTACGAATGTCACGATCATGTCTATAAAGAGTAAAATTAATTGCCATCGCCCCCACATCCCCATGTGACAATATTGATCATGTATCCTTCCCCTCATTATGTGCAATTAATAGTCAGGTGAGAAAGGTGCACGTGAGAAGGGTCGCACAAACATAGTATCCAAAGGTTGTTATCTTAGAGGAACATATCCGATCATGTTGGGGAAAGGTGTGATCACGTACCCTTTTGCCTCATTATCACAGGTGTTGCTGTGCACGTGTGAAAGGTGGCACACCCAAAGTATTCAAAGATGGTTATCTTAGAGGAACATGTCCGATCATGTTGGGGAATAATGTTTACTATGATTGTACAACTAATTTAGAAATAAAAAGAACCCTAATAAAATAAATCTCACAAGTTAATGATTCTCAGATGTGGAATATTTTCAAATACACATTTTTGTTTCCGCCCATTCTCGAAATTCAACAAATGAAAATCTTTGATTTTTCCTCTTCTTTTACCCAAAAATGTGCATTCTCGAAATTCAACAAATGAAAATCTTTGTTTTTTCCCAAACTCGAAATTATTTTTTCCAAACTGTCCCCTATTGGCTACCTGACTATGATGGTGTGTATAAAAAATGACCTTTCCTTTCCCACCTGCAGCAAAGTATGTGCGACCTCTTCTAACTAACACTCTCCTTTGTTCTATGATTTTGTGTCTCCTTTATCGATTTGATGGTGTCCTATTGGTTACACATGTATCAAATATTTTTCAAAATCAATACTTCTCATCTCTTCTAACCAATGAATAGTCGATGTAACTTACTAGAATTGCATAAATTTTTGAATTTTAAAAAATCTTAAGTATGCACCTCTCATCTTCAATATGCTCGTTCACGCCCACTTCAAACACTATAAATAATCGAGGACAATAGTGAGTCTTCCAAAAATAGTCTTGAAGTGGTCTGCTACGTCAAACACAACTTAAGTAAAAGTGAAAAAGTGATCGTGAAAAAAGAATTTTAACAAAACGAATAAAATAAAATGAATAACCAAAATCAGTTTTGTCAATCCTGCAAGTGTTTCTTGCTAAAGAATAAGTGGGCAAATCATGTCCGTTCGGAGTTGCATAAGCGAAATGCAATTCAACCCCTTGACGGAAGAGTCAAAAAAATTTCTGAGGGATTCAAGGGAAGAATACTACATTACATGTATGTAAACGATGGATAGGACTTGATCTTACCTGAGAGTTTCTTGAGTGAAGCTGGATTGTCCCTGCTACCTCATCTCAGCATTCTGTTAGAAAGTTATACTTCAACAAAAGTAAACTTTGAACTGTTTGCAGAGTATATACTTTTTAAAGAAGAATCTGAAGAAATTGATATGAAAAGTTTTCAAAGTAAAATGACGATCATGAATAAAGATTCTGACTTAGAAAATATCTTCCATGAACATACCATGGAAATAATTTCAAAAACACAAGAATTTCAAGAGAGAGATAGTGGATGGTCTCTTATAAAATTGATTCGCTTGGAAATGAATGTGAATCATTATACACCGATAACTGGTTCATCTTTCATACCACTACCTCGTTTCCTTTTAACGAAAAAAGCAATAGTTAACGTTTGTAACGAAAATGATCATTATTGTTTTAAATGGGATTTGATTTCTGCCTTGAAAATTGTTAACAGGCCGCAAAGATGTTCGGCATATAATATTGATATATCGCTGGAGATAATTCGTATAAGTGATGAAATAATATTAGATTTCACAGGGTTGACTTTCCCCCTTGAAATAAAATGTATAAAAATTTTTTTAAAGAAGAATACTCATATGAGTTTAAACGTATTCGGATATAATGAAGAGACGAGGGAAATAATTGGACCGCTTTTTCAATCGGAAGTGGAAAAGCCTCTTCATATCAATATGATGTTTTTGGAAGAAGGTGGAAATGGACATTACATGTACATTACAAATATTTCGGGGGAAATTCTTTTATTCATTTTTCTCTCTTTTAAGCTATTAACTAATTTGTATATATTTCTTTTTCAAAGACTAATGACTGCTCAAAGAGGAAATCAGAGGAGGGCGCAATTTTTCTGCAATGTGTGTTTGAATTTTTCCGGAACCCAGGAGGCTGCATTGAAACACAAGACGCTCTGCAGTAGGAAGGTTTCAAAGATGCCGCACCCCCAGAACAACACACTGGAATTTACCCAAGTTCAACATCAGCTTCAAGTTCCATTTGTTGTCTACGCGGATTTTGAATGCATTCTGGATCCAAAAAATCTTGAAGTGAGCCCCAAATTATTTAATATTAATGAGCATATTCCAATATCATATGCGTATTATATAAAGTGTGCTTTTGATTCTAGACTCTATAAATTTGTTTTAGAAACAGGAAAAAATTCGGGAGTAAGTTTTGTAGATTCATTGATAAAAAATTTAAGTAAATTGAGTGATGACTACTTAAATAAAATAGTTCCTATGAGAATGACTTTGGATGACCAGCAAATATTTGATAATTCATTGAGTTGTTCTATTTGTCAGAAAGATTTAGGGACTGATAGGGTTAGAGATCATTGTCATTTCACAGGTCGCTTTAGAGGTGCAGCCCACTCTAAGTGTAACTTGGATTATAAAGTTAACAAATTCATACCAGTATTTTTTCATAATTTTTCGAAATACGACTGTCATTTATTTATTCAAGAGTTGGGAAAGATTCCCGGTGAAATTTCCGTAATACCAATAAATAAGGAAAACTATATTTCTGTCTCAAAGAAAATAAAAAGTTTAAGTGGAAATAGTTTTGAAATTCGTTTTCTCGATACATATAGATTTATGCCATCAAGTTTAGATACTCTAGCTTCTAATTTAGTTGATGATCAATTGAACACTGTAAAATCGTTTTTCAGTAATGATAAAGAATTTCGACTAATGCGTAAGAAGGGTATATTTCCCTATGAATATTTAGATTCCGCTAGAAGACTCGAGGAAACTTCCCTCCCACCAAGGGAAGCATTCTATAGTAATTCAACGGAAAGGGAATGCTGTCAGGAAGATTATGATCAAGCTCTTAAAGTTTGGTCGCATTTCTCTTGTTCCACTCTTAAAGATTATTTAGAATTATATTTAAGAACTTTTAACCGACATTTTTGAAAACTTCCGAAAAATTTGTATGCAAATTTTTTCACTTGACCCAGCTCACTATTTTACGACACCAGGTCTATCTTGGGAGGCAATGTTGAAATCTACAAATATTCAACTTGAATTGCTGACATATATAGATATGTATAGATTTATTCAAAGTAGCATTCGAGGTGGTTTAGTTCAATGTTGTCATAGATATACAAAAGCAAATAACAAATATTTGTCAGATTATGATTCCTCGAAGGAGTCTTCATTTTTAATGTATGTAGATGCGAATAACTTGTATGGTTGGGCAATGTCACAACCTTTACCATATAAAGATTTTAAGTGGATGTCTACCACAGACATAGACAATTTTGATATTAATAATATTCCAATCGATAGCAAATACGGTTATTTTTTAGAAGTGGACTTAATACATCCATACCGTTTACATGATCTTCATAATGATCTTCCATTTTGTCCGTCAAATTGTCTGGCCTCAAAAGAGGATAAGGTAAAAAAATTAATTGCTGACCTGGGAAATAAGAAAAATTATGTAATACATTATCGCAATTTGCAACAATGTATACAGAATGGGTTAGTATTGAAAAGGATCCATAGAGGTGTTCAGTTTTTACAAAAGCCTTGGTTAAAGAATTACATTGATCTAAATACTTTACATAGGCAAAATGCAAAAAATAAATTTGAAAAAGATTTTTTTAATTAAATTCTGTTTATGGAAAAACAATGGAAGATCCCGATCCCCGCAGGGTCGATATTAAGCTTATCAGTACATGGGAAGCTCCGGATAGCTCGAAGACTGGACGAAAAGCACATTGTGCCAAAACTTTAATATCAAAATCCAATTTTCATAGTGCAACTAAAATTAATGATAATTTCTATGCAATTCAAATGAAAAGATTGTCCGTTCTATTTAATAAGCCAATGTATTTAGGATTTGCAGTATTAGACTTATCGAAATGGAAAATGTATGATTTTTACTATCAATATATGAAGCCAAAGTTTCAGGAAAAGTTACTCTTAAATTATATGGATACTGATTTATTTATCTATACAATAAAAACTGAAGATTTTTATAAAGATATTCGTAATGATCTTGAAGCAAAATTTGATACATCGGACTATTCAGATGAAAGAATTAATCTATATAACTTCAAAAGAGTTAACAAAAAAAGCTAAGGGTTTTTTAAAGATGAGCTAAACGGTAAACTCATGACAGAATTTGCAGGCCTGTGCTCAAAGGTTTATTGTTATAAAATAGATCAAGTTGAATCTTCACATAATAAAGCAAAGGGAGTGAGTTCACGAAATCTTACAATTGAAGACTATAAAAACGTTTTATTAACTGGGGCCTCACTATATGGTAATAGAACAATGTTTAGATCAAAAGCACATAAAATAACTACAGTTAAAGTAAATAAAAAAATTCTTTGTGGCAAAGATAACAAAAGAAAACGTAATGTTAATGAAACACAATTTTTAGAGTTAAGTAATGAAGACCATGGTACGACATCAATAAAACATCAGAGATTAATTGAAAAAGATATTTTAGAAAATGTTGAATGGCTAGAATCAAATTCATTTTGCTTGGGTGAGATGATACAAAATAATTATGTGAACGATGGAGAATCATTAGATAGCCTTAAATTTCAAAAGGAACATATTGAAAAAGAACTATTTTATAAATCAGTTGAATTGGAGATGTTTTATTATGATCGAGACTTTGGAAAATATAAATGAAAATGATTTTGAATTTGTAAAAAGTATTTTTATTATATTTAATTTTAGTTTAAAACATTGTACAAAAATATTAATATTAAACTTAATATAAGATAAGATAAATATGTAAAAAAAAATTAATTTACAAATAAAAATTAATAAAATAAATCATTTATTATACTACAAAATGTCTTCCTTGTTTATCCAGCTAGTCTTTGAAAACCCGAGCCACTTAACCAAAACTTTATTTCCTTTTCGCCTTACAATTTTTTCAACTAGGTATGTGTGTGGAAATCGTGTTTTTTTCAGTTCTTCTTTATAGAATCCGCCCTGAATCGGGCTACCATCTAAATTTTCAAGTAAGTATGTTTTAGGGTATGTATTCTTCACCTTTCTAATTTTAAAGATTTCAGTTGTATAGTTTGGTGTATACCCTTTCTCAAAGTCATGTTTATATTTACTGATACGAACGTGGTCCCCCTTACGGAATTTACTTGCAACAAATATTTTCAGGTGATTTTACGAGGTTTTTAATATTTGTTTTTCATTGGAAGAATTGACTTTACTTGGACTCATTTTTATTGTTCTATGCACTCTATTATTAAATTTATTAATTAATTGTTTATACATATCTTTCCACTTATATTTTCCATTGAAACTAAACTCACGCCACATTAACTCTTTAAGAGTTCTATTGAAACGTTCAACTATTGATGCTTTTAGAGTACTGAAGGTTGAATAATGATTTATCCTATAGCTTTTCATTAATACCTTAAATTTGGAATTAAAGAATTCAGTGCCATCATCAGTTTGCAGGTTTCTTGGTGTTCCATGACCCGATTTAAATATTCTCTCCATGGCTTGGGAAACATCATTTGCATTTTTTCATTTAAATGCCTCACCCCAAGCATATTTCGAAAGTGTGTCTATAACAGTCAACAAGTATCGGTACCCATCATTCGATTTTGAAAAGGCTCCCATTTCAACCAAATCTGCTTGCCACAGATCGTATATACCCCTTGTAATCACTCGTCTTCGTTGAAAGATTTTTCGAGATGGTCCGTGCAACTCACTTACGATTTGTCGCTTAATCATATTCTTCTAATAGGCTGAGAAGCGACATCTTCTAACTCAATTGTGTTTTTTTTCGGTAATGATATCGGTTTTGTTACATATTTAAATATATGTCCTCAATGGTTTTAGTCTTTTCCAGAATTTTGGCAAAAATTTGGTCAGCGCTGTCTGCCCTCTTATTATTCAATTCAATTTTATTTTCTAAGCTTGAAATTTTTGTGAGTCGACGATTAACATTTTGAGTTATAATTTTTCTTAAATCTTCTCCGAACTTTCCGAGGATCTCATCAGTATATTGTTTCGTTGCTAGGTCATTGTTTTCTAAAGGCTTAGATCCGTTTTTGATACGTTTATTTTGAGCATTTAGATTACCGTCCTCATCGATGAATAATCCCTCAGTAGAATTAACACTTCTTTTCAAATTTTCTGATCGTTCCTTATCAACAGAAAAATGTCCAAACTTGTCGACAGACATGATGTTTATAAATGTAAAACATATTTGTCCTTCCTATTTATACCCATTAATATATAATCCTTTCTTCACGCAATTCCTCTAATATTGAAAAAATTTCGTTATTGTGGCTGGTGTTACCCGCTCCTTTTGATGCTACTTAAATTTCCAATCGTTCGACTACCTCATTTACATCATTCCAATATACATAGTTTGGATTTGATTTCTGAAGAGTCATGTAACCAAAACCTGTTTTTGAGCGAAGTGGAGTAGGCGTTGTAGGACTGAAATCTTTGTCTATCAACTTCTTAATAATATGGCTATATTTGTATGCTCGTGTACCCTTGATTCTGTTATTAGGTTTAAAGCCTACTCTATGTATATTCGTTTCTAAAATAATTTTTTTATACATTTTCAAGTCTTGATCATCATAGTTTTCAGGTTTACTAAGAAAAATTAGAGAGTACAGACCAGGAGTCAGATCACAACTCATTCCACTAGAAAATGTTATTTTATTATCTTTAATTTTTAATTCTTTATCTCCCAAAGTTAATGAATTGTTTGCGCTTTTTTTAGGTCCATAACCCTTATCCAACACAATTCCTCTGGTCAAATTACTGATATTAAAATCATAATTATAACTAGTGTTGTTATCTTCTAGCTCTGCATCCACACCCATATCGGCCTCTCCTGTATACATTGGTAAAGGTGTTGTCCCTTCTTCTTCACTCTTTTCCGTCTCCTTTTTCTCTTCTTTTTTATCTTCCTCTATATTCGTTTCTGAAAAGAATTGAATCACTATCATCGAAAGACCTTGGTGGAGTAATGTTTCGATTAGACTGCAGATCTTTCTCATTAGTTGTATAGTAGAAATCGTCAAGCTCTCTCTCATCATCATCGTATTTTTTAATTTGATTCATTTCACGCTTTACTTTCATACTATCTTTTACATTAGAAATCTTTTGTTTTTTATTTTCCTTAACAAGTTCATGTAAGGGTTCAGTAATAGGTTTAAAAGTTTCCTCCAATTGTAAATTCGTAAGATTTTTGACTTGTTTTAGATCATCGAATTTTCGCTTCAAAGCAAATCTAGCTTTGGTTAACTGTGACAAAATATTCATTGTAGTATATTTTTTAAACTTTATAGGTGAAATATTAAAAATTTCCGAAATTCATGTAGTCACTCCTCAGTTACTAAACAAATAGTTTTTAGGGAACGCCAAAAACTGTAATATTTATAGATCATTTCCGAATAAAAAGAAGATTCGATACATTTTCTTCATTCTATTTAAAAAAGTGTATTTATTGATATATTCTTAAAATCTCAATCTTTTTAATGATTACTGACTTATTTCTAAATACAAATTGTCATTACTTTTATAAATATTAAATTTTCCATCAACCATTTCATTGATGATATCATCTTGAAGAGAGGTGTACCTTTCCGGCATGTACAGAATGTGCTCCTCCAACTCGAGAGCAATAGATTCTTCAACCTTTGTTGTTTTGCGCTCCGCCTTGAGGGTCGGGAATCTTACATTTTCAGGCATCCTTGTCTTCGATAGCAGTGTCTTTTTATTAAATTTATTGAACTCGTTAACTACAATGTTCATCTGGTTTTCCTGATTCATGATGGTTGTTGAGGTTTTTGGACTTGGTACAGTTGTTCCACGTTGTTTTTAGCTGTATTTTTGATGTTTACTACCTGTTTAGCAGTTGTTCAGTACTTGTTTTGTAGTTGCTTACTACTTGTTTTAGCTGGTTAATAGCTGTTATTAGATGGTTATTATATGTTTAGTAGCTGTTAACTAGTTGTTTACTAGTTGTTATAAGCTGATCACCAGCTGTTTTGAGCTGTTATGAGCAGTTATAGGTTTTTTTGTAAAGAACGATTAAAAATCCTTGTCCTCTAGATGACGTTCGATGTGAAGTAAAAACTTAGACTGTGAATTTGAACGCGTGCAGGTCCACTTTTTATACTATACAGAGTTCACACATACCCCAAATGTAAATTAACCATTTAAATATACCGGTTTTGACTCCACATCTTCTACGAAAGAAAGTAGAAAAGCGAGGCACAGGTGTCCACAGTTGTATGTATCATAGTCTTTAACTCTATCGTAGTTAGTAGTAGGGAAACGCGGGTTCTGGGACAATTAGCATATTAATGGCCCCCGTACCCCCCTCCCCCCCTCATTAACGTATGCGGGTTCTGGGACAATTAGCATAATCCAATAAATTAACTGATTTTAATGGGCTTTGAAGTCATAAAAATGTCGCGATCATGTCTATAAAGAGTATACTTGATTGCCCCCATCGCCCCCACATCCCCATGTGACAATATTGATCATGTATCCTTCCCCTCATTATGTGCAATTAATAGTCAGGTGAGAAAGGTGCACGTGAGAAAGGTCGCACAACCATAGTATCCAAAGGTTGTTATCTTAGAGGAACATATCCGATCATGTTGGGGAAAGGTGTGATCACGTACCCTTTTGCCTCATTATCACAGGTGTTGCTGTGCACGTGTGAAAGGTCGCACACCCAAAGTATTCAAAGATGGTTATCTTAGAGGAACATGTCCGATCATGTTGGGGAATAATGTTTCCTATGATTGTAAAACTAATTTAGAAATCAAAAGAACCTCAATAAAATAAATCTCACAAGTTAATGATTCTCAGATGTGGAATATTTTCAAATACACATTTTTGTTTCCGCCCCAGA
This sequence comes from Drosophila suzukii, assembly GCF_043229965.1. NCBI lineage: Eukaryota > Metazoa > Arthropoda > Insecta > Diptera > Drosophilidae > Drosophila > Drosophila suzukii. The sequence continues at coordinate 37,604,167 of NW_027255896.1, forward strand.
ACGTTTAACTGGTAAATTGTCTAAGATTCTCTCCTTTCCACAAATGGGTCATAAACATGTCATAAAAGGGATTCAAGCAAGAGCTACCCGAACATGCGCACCTGTCAATTACCTGACCGCAATAAAAGGGACACATGCACAACCCAGAAGGCGCACGCTCATTGACAAGATCATGGGCCTTACGCCAACGACCTCATACGACCTCATACGACGTTCCCATAATAGGGGTTGAAATCACGACCGCGCAACAACTCGCAAGTAGCCGACATATCTCAGTCAAGGAAATATTTTCCATTCTCCGTACCTGTAATTTTAACTCGAAATAAAAAGTCAGAAGTTTATTTTGGTACTGCGAACATGTTTTATTATGTTATTTAATCATTTTCATTCTTTTTTCTAGATTATAGTATTTATTCATAATGTTGAGTGCCTCCCTTTTGTAATCCGAAATTCGAGGGCATACACAAGTATCAACTCCCTCAGTGGCTGCATCATTGCTCCACACGCAGGTGTCCATATGATTTCCATGAATAGATGTTTTTATATTACCTCGTTCACATTCAAAGAGTTTTGATTGTATGAACTGGAGCCGTACATAGTGTGCATTGAACAGAATTCCGTCAAATACATTCAAAAAGTTATTTATTTTAACTGAATGCATGTTGTCTATCTAAGTCAACAATCTCGTCTTACCCTTTTAAATATGCTTACACGATTTATAAGGAAATTTCTACAGGTTTTCATCTTCTTCTTTTACCCAAAAATATACATTCTCGAAATTCAACAAATGAAAATCTTTGTTTTTTCCCAAACTCGAAATGATTTTTTCCAAACTGTCCCCTATTGGCTACCTGAGTATGATGGTGTGTATAAAAAATGACCTTTCCTTTCCCACCTGCAGCAAAGTATGTGCGACCTCTTCTAACCAACACTCTCCTTAATTCTATGATTTTGTGTCTCCTTTATCGATTTGATGGTGTCCGATTGGTTACACATGTATCAAATATTTTTCAAAATCAATACTTCTCATCTCTTCTAACCAATGAATAGTCGATATAACCTACTAGAATTACCTTAGTTTTTGAATTTAAAAAAATCTTAAGTATGCACCTCTCATCTTTAATATTATCGTACACGCCCACTTCAAACACTATATATGATCGAGGACAATAGTTAGTCTACCAAAAATAGTCTTGAAGTGGGATACTCTGCTACGTCAAACACAACTTGAGTAAAAGTGAAAAAAGTGATCGTGAAAAAAGAATTTTACCAAAACGAATAAAATAAAAATGAATAACCAAAATCAGTTTTGTCAATCCTGCAAGTGTTTCTTGCTAAAGAATAAGTGGGCAAATCATGTCCGTTCGGAGTTGCATAAGCGAAATGCAATTCAACCCCTTGACGGAAGAGTCAAAAAAATTTCTGAGGGATTCAAGGGAAGAATACTACATTACATGTATGTAAACGATGGATCGGACTTGATCTTACCAGAGAGTTTCTTGAGTGAAGCTGGATTGTCCCTGCTACCTCATCTCAGCATTCTGTTAGAAAGTTATACTTCAGCAAAAGTAAACTTTGAACTGTTTGCAGAGTATATACTTTTTAAAGAAGAATCTGAAGAAATTGATATGAAAAGTTTTCAAAGTAAAATGACGATCATGAATAAAGATTCTGACTTAGAAAATATCTTCCATGAACATACCATGGAAATAATTTCAAAAACACAAGAATTTCAAGAGAGAGATAGTGGATGGTCTCTTATAAAATTGATTCGCTTGGAAATGAATGTGAATCATTATACACCGATGGCTGGTTCATCTTTCATACCACTACCTCGTTTCCTTTTAACGAAAAAAGCAATAGTTAACGTTTGTAACGAAAATGATCATTATTGTTTTAAATGGGATTTGATTTCTGCCTTAAAAATTGTTAACAGGCCGCAAAGATGTTCGGCATATAATATTGATATATCGCTGGAGATAATTCGTATAAGTGATGAAATAATATTAGATTTCACAGGGTTGACTTTCCCCCTTGAAATAAAATGTATAACAAATTTTTTAAAGAAGAATACTCATATGAGTTTAAACGTATTCGGATATAATGAAGAGACGAGGGAAATAATTGGACCGCTTTTTCAATCGGAAGTGGAAAAGCCTCTTCATATCAATATGATGTTTTTGGAAGAAGGTGGAAATGGACATTACATGTACATTAAAAATATTTCAAGGTAAATTCTTTTATACATTTTTATCTCTTTTAAGCAATTAACTAATTTGTATATATTTATCTTTCAAAGACTAATGACTGCTCAGAGAGGAAATCAGAAGAGGGCGCAATATTTCTGCAATGTGTGTTTGAATTTTTCCGGAACCCAGGAAGCTGCTTTAAAACACAAGACGCTCTGCAGTAGGAAGGTTTCAAAGATGCCGCACCCCCAGAACAACACACTGGAATTTACCCAAGTTCAACATCAGCTTCAAGTTCCATTTGTTGTCTACGCGGATTTTGAATGCAGTCTGGATCCAAAAAATCTTGAAGTGAGCCCCAAATTATTTAATATTAATGAGCATATTCCAATATCATATGCGTATTATATAAAGTGTGCTTTTGATTCTAGACTATATAAATTTGTTTTAGAAACAGGAAAAAATTCGGGAGTAAGTTTTGTAGATTCATTGATAAAAAATTTAAGTAAATTGAGTGATGACTACTTAAATAAAATAGTTCCTATGAGAATGACTTTGGATGACCAGCAAATATTTGATAATTCATTGAGTTGTTCTATTTGTCAGAAAGATTTAGGGACTGATAGGGTTAGAGATCATTGTCATTTCACAGGTCGCTTTAGAGGTGCAGCCCACTCTAAGTGTAACTTGGATTATAAAGTTAACAAATTCATACCAGTATTTTTTCATAATTTTTCGAAATACGACTGTCATTTATTTATTCAAGAGTTGGGAAAGATTCCCGGTGAAATTTCCGTAATACCAATAAATAAGGAAAACTATATTTCTGTCTCAAAGAAAATAAAAAGTTTAAGTGGAAATAGTTTTGAAATTCGTTTTCTCGATACATATAGATTTATGCCATCAAGTTTAGACACCCTAGCTTCTAATTTAGTTGATGATCAATTGAACACTGTTAAATCATTTTTCAGTAATGATATAGAATTTGGACTAATGCGTAAGAAGGGTATATTTCCCTATGAATATTTAGACTCCGCTAGTAGACTCGAGGAAACTTCCCTCCCACCAAGGGAAGCATTCTATAGTAATTTAACGGAAAGGGAATGCTCTCAGGAAGATTATGATCAAGCTCTTAAAGTTTGGTCGCATTTCTCTTGTTCCACTCTTAAAGATTATTTAGAATTATATTTAAAAACTGATGTATTTCTTTTAACCGACATTTTTGAAAACTTCCGAAAAATTTGTATGCAAATTTATTCACTTGACCCAGCTCAGTATTTTACGACACCAGGTCTATCTTGGGAGGCAATGTTAAAATCTACAATTATTCAACTTGAATTGCTGACAGATATAGATATGTATAGATTTATTCAAAGTAGCATTCGAGGTGGTTTAGTTCAATGTTGTCATAGATATACAAAAGCAAATAACAAATATTTGTCAGATTATGATTCCTCGAAGGAGTCTTCATTTTTAATGTATGTGGATGCGAATAACTTGTATGGTTGGGCAATGTCACAACCTTTACCATATAAAGATTTTAAGTGGATGTCTACCACAGATATAGACAATTTTGATATTAATAATATTCCAATCGATAGCTTATACGGTTATTTTTTGGAAGTGGACTTAATATATCCATACCGTTTACATGATCTTCATAATGATCTTCCATTTTGTCCGTCAAACTATCTGGCCTCAAAAGAGGATAAGGTAAAAAAATTAATTGCTGACCTGGGAAATAAGAAAAATTATGTAATACATTATCGCAATTTGCAACAATGTATACAGAATGGGTTAGTATTGAAAAAGATCCATAGAGGTGTTCAGTTTTTACAAAAGCCTTGGTTAAAGAAGTACATTGATCTAAATACTTTACATAGGCAAAATGCAAAAAATAAATTTGAAAAAGATTTTTTTAAATTAATGAATAATTCTGTTTACGGAAAAACAATGGAAGATCCCGAGCGCAGGGTCGATATTAAGCTTGTTAGTACATGGGAAGCTCCGGATAGCTCGAAGACTGGACGAAAAGCACATTGTGCCAAAACTTTAATTTCAAAATCAAATTTTCATAGTGCAACTAAAATAAATGATAATTTCTATGCAATTCAAATGAAAAGATTGTCCGTTCTATTTAATAAGCCAATGTATTTAGGATTTGCAGTATTAGACTTATCGAAATGGAAAATGTATGATTTTCACTATCAATATATGAAGCCAAAGTTTCAGGAAAAGTTACTCTTAAATTATATGGATACTGATTCATATATCTATACAATAAAAACTGAAGATTTTTATAAAGATATTCGTAATGATCTTGAAGCAAAATTTGATACATCGGACTATTCAGATGAAAGAATTAATCTATATAACTTTAAAAGAGTTAACAAAAAAAGTTAAGGGTTTTTTAAAGATGAGCTTAACGGTAAACTCATGACAGAATTTGTAGGTCTGTGCTCAAAGGTTTATTGTTATAGAATAGATCAAGTTAAATCTTCACATAATAAAGCAAAGGGAGTGAGTTCACGAAATCTTAAAATCGAAGACTATAAAAACGTTTTATTAACTGGGGCCTCACTATACGGTAATAGAACAATGTTTAGATCAAAAGCACATAAAATAACTACAGTTAAAGTAAATAAAAAAATTCTTTGTGGCAAAGATAACAAAAGAAAACGTAACGTTAATGAAACACAATTTTTAGAGTTAAGTAATGAAGACCATGGTACGACATCAATAAAACATCAGAGATTAATTGAAAAAGATATTTTAGAAAATGTTGAATGGCTAGAATCAAATTCATTTTGCTTGGGTGAGATGATACAAAATAATTATGTGAACGATGGAGAATCATTAGATAGCCTTAAATTTCAAAAGGAACATATTGAAAAAGAACTATTTTATAAATCAGTTGAATTGGAGATGTTTTATTATGATCGAGACTTTGGAAAATATAAATGAAAATGATTTTGAGTTTGTAAAAAGTATTTTTATTATATTTAATTTTAATTTAAAACATTGTAAAAAAATATTAATATTAAACTTAATATAAGATAAGATAATATGTAAATAAAAATTAATTAAATAAATCATTTATTATACTACAAAATGTCTTCCTTGTTTATCCAGCTAGTCTTTGAAAACCCAAGCCACTTAACCAAAACCTTATTTCCTTTTCGCCTTACAATTTTTTCAACTAGGTATGTGTGGGGAAATCGTGTTTTTTTCAGTTCTTCTTTATAGAATCCGCCCTGAATCGGGCTACCATCTAAATCTTCAAGTAAGTAAGTTTTAGGGTATGTATTCTTCACCTTTCTAATTTTAAAGATTTCAGTTGTATAGTTTGGTGTATACCCTTTCTCAAAGACATGTTTATATTTACTGATACGAACGTGGTCCCCCTTACGGAATTTACTTGCAACAAATATTTTCAGGTGATTATACGATGTTTGTAATATTTGTTTTTCATTGGAAGAATTGACTGTACTTGGACTCATTTTTATTGTTCTATGCTCTCTATTATTATATTTGTTAATTAATTGTTTATACATATCTATCCACTTATATTTTCCATTGAAACTAAACTCACGCCACATTAACTCTTTAAGAGTTCTATTGAAACGTTCAACTATTGATGCTTTTAGAGTACTGAAGGTTGAATAATGATTTATCCTATAACTTTTCATTAATACCTTAAATTTGGAATTAAAGAATTTAGTGCCATCATCAGTTTGCAGGTTTCTTGGTGTTCCATGACCCGATTTAAATATTCTCTCCATGGCTTGGGAAACATCATTTGCATTTTTTGATTTTAATGCCTCACCCCAAGCATATTTCGAAAATGTGTCTATAACAGTCAACAAGTATCGGTACCCATCATTAGATTTTGAAAAGGCTCCCATTTCAACCAAATCTGCTTGCCACAGATCGTTTATACCCCTTGTAATAACTCGTCTTCGTTGAAAGATTTTTCGAGATGGTCCGTGCAACTCATTTACGATTTCTCGCTTAATCATATTTTTCTAATAGGCTGAAAAGCAACACCTTCTAACTCAATTGTGGTTTTTTTCGGTAATGATATCGGTTTTGTTACATATTTAAATATATAGTCCTCAATGGTTTTAATCTTTTCCAGAATTTTGGCAAAAATTTGGTCAGCGCTGTCTGCCCTCTTACTATTAAATTCAATTTTATTTTCTAAGGTTGAAATTTTTGTGAGTCGACGATTAACATTTTGAGTTATAATTTTTCTTAAATCTTCTCCCAACTTTCCGAGGATCTCATCAGTATATTGTTTCGTTGCTAGATCATTGTTGTCTAAAGGCTTAGATCCGTTTTTGATACGTTTATTTTGAGCATTTAGATTACCGTCCTCATCGATGAATAATCCCTCAGTAGAATTAACACGTCTTTTCAAATTTTCTGATCGTTCCTTATCAACAGAAAAATGTCCAAACTTGTCGACAGACATGATGTTTATAAATGTAAAACATATTTGTCCTTCCTATTTATACTCATTAATATATAATCCTTTCTTCACGCAATTCCTCTAATATTGAAAAAATTTCGTTGTTGTGGCTGGTGTTACCCGCTCCTTTTGATGCTACTAAAATTTCCAATCGTTCGACTAACTCATTTACATCATTCCAATATACATAGTTTGGATTTGATTTCTGAAGTGTCATGTAACCAAAGCCTGTTTTTGAGCGAAGTGGAGTAGACGTTGTAGGACTGAAATCTTTGTCTATCAACTTCTTAATAATATGGCTATATTTGTATGCTCGTGTACCCTTGATTCTGTTATTAGGTTTAAAGCCTACTCTATGTATATTCGTTTCTAAAATAATTTTTTTATACATTTTCAAGTCTTGATCATCATAGTTTTCAGGTTTACTAAGAAAAATTAGAGAGTACAGACCAGGAGTCAGATCACAACTCATTCCACTAGAAAATGTTATTTTATTATTTTTAATTTTTAATTCTTTATCTCCCAAAGTTAATGAATTGTTTGCGCTTTTATTAGGTCCATAATCCTTATCCAACACAATTCCTCTGGTCAAATTACTGATATTAAAATCGTAATTATAACTAGTGTTATTATCTTCTAGCTCTGCATCCACACCCATATCGGCCTCTCCTGTATACATTGGTAAAGGTGTTGTCCCTTCTTCTTCACTCTTTTCCGTCTCCTTTTTCTCTTCTTCTATATCTTCCTCTATATTCGTTTGTGAAAAGAATTGATTAAAGGAATCACAATCATCGAAAGACCTTGGTGGAGTTATGTTTCGATTAGACTGCGGATCTTTTTCATTAGTTGTAAAGTAGAAATCGTCAAGCTCTCTCTCATCATCATCGTATTTCTTAATTTGCTTCATTTCACGCTTTACTTTTATACTATCTTTTACATTAGAAATCTTTTGTTTTTTATTTTCCTTAACAAGTTCATGTAAGGGTTCAGTAATAGGTTTAAAAGTTTCCTCCAATTGTAAATTCGTATGATTTTTGACTTGTTTGAGATCATCGAATTTTCGCTTCAAAGCAAATCTAGCTTTGGTTAACTGTGACAAAATATTCATTGTAGTATATTGTTCAAACTTTATAGGTGAAAGATTTAAAATTTCCGAAATTCATGTAGTCACTCCTCAGTTACTAAACAAATACTGTTTAGGGAACGCCAAGATCTGTAATATTTATATACCATTTCCGAATAAAAAAAAGATTCGATACATTTTCTTCATTATATTTTAAAAAGTGTATTTATTGTTATATTCTTAAAATCTCAATCTTTTTAATGATTACTGACTTATTTCTAAATACAAATTGTCATTACTTTTATAAACATTAAATTTTCCATCAACCATTTCATTGATGATATCTTCTTGAAGAGAGGCGTATCTTTCCGGCATGTACAGAATGTGCTCCTCCAACTCGAGAGCAATAGATTCTCCAACCTTTGTTGTTTTGCGCTCCGCCTTGAGGATCGGGAATCTTACATTTTCAGGCATCCTTGTCTTCGATAGCAGTGTCTTTTTATTAAATTTATTGAACTCTTTAACTACAATGTTCATCTGGTTTTCCTGATTCATGATGGTTGTTGAGTTTTTTGGACTTGGTACAGTTTTTCCACGTTGTTTTTAGCTGTATTTTGATGTTTACTACCTGTTTAGCAGTTGTTCAGTACTTGTTTCGTAGTTGCTTACTACTTGTTTTAGCTGGTTAATAGCTGTTATTAGATGGTTATTATCTGTTTAGTAGCTGTTAACTAGTTGTTTACTAGTTGTTATAAGCTGGTCACCAGCTGTTTTGAGCTGTTATGAGCAGTTATAGGCCTTTTTGTTTTTTGTTAAGAATGATCAAAAATTCTTGTCCTCTAGATGACGTTCGATGTGAAGTAGAAACTTAGACTGTGAATTTGAACGCGTGCAGGTCCACTTTTTATACCATACAGAGTTCACACATACACGTACCCATACATTGATTTTCAACCCCCCAAATGTAAATTAACCATTTAAATATACCGGTTTTGACTCCACATTTTCTACGAAAGAAAGTAGAAAAGCGAGGCACAGGTGTCCACAGTTGTATGTATCAAAGTCTTGAACTCTATCGTAGTTGTATTGTATTCTATGTCCCAAGTATTTCACAACTTCTCTAGGTGGCTGAAGATTTCCAAAACTGTCGAAATAATGTATATTATTTTTATTTTTATTATATGCAACCCAATGTGTACCACTTGATCGGGAATTATCTAAGTTTACTATACCACACTCCCTACTTTTTGGTGCCTCTGTGAGTAGATCTCTCATAAAAACTCCTCTAAAATGTGGGATATATTTCCTAGCAAAATGTATAATGTCGATATTTGATAGTGGTCTATTGGGTAGCAGAGAAATTAGTTTTTTCGCTTCTTAATTCCTTTCCCCTTACTATAGGGCTTAAGAAAGAAACCATAACCCTTTCTATAGGGCTTGAGATATAATCCTTCTCCTACAGCAACACTTTCAATTTTCCTATTGTGACGTTTTTTCTCCTCCATATCTTCCTTAGCCATTCTCGCATTGTTAATTGTTTTTGCAATTGCTGCACTACCACTTGCTAAACTACCAAGAGCGCTGAGGGCTGTCAAGATCGGCACGATTGGTAGAAAACCTCCAATTTTGGGTACATTAATTACACGAGATACTTTAACATTTTTCTTAGAACCCATTGATTGATGAATTGATTTACGTGCAACTTTAATTGCACTCATAATGTCTAATGGTTTTTGTTTTTTTAATGTCTTAGTAGCAGCATTAATTACAGTCGAAAGGTTTGTCTTCTTCATTTTATTCTTCAATATCTTTTTCCTTCCTTTCTTTTCCGTTTTATTCAATCCCATACCAAATTTTTTCTTGGCTTTCATTATATTTGTAACAAAGTATGCTGCTGCTCTTTCACCAAGACTGCTATCTGGTGCCTTGACACGCGACCAGGCTTTGTCAATTAATATGGAGTCTGCCCTATGTCGTTCACTCAATGCCTTGTTTTGAGAATATGCGATATCGTGCTCTTTGCAAGCTTCATCCAATGGGTTTATTCCTTGATCACCACGTTCCAACCGTTTCTGTAACTTTGTACCCGGTCCACAAAAATTATATCCCGGAATATGAGCTTCAAACGGTAATGTATTAATTAGCTTATCGACAAGACCACCACCGTGTTTACAATTAAAAATACGACTGATGCGATTATAAAAACGTTTCCCCATTTTATTGATGTTTAATCATCAAAGATTTCTCATTGAATGAGGTACATTAGGTTAAAAGATGCGTTTAATAAGTCAGAAACAAAAAATTGTAGTTAGAAATATTAACGATGAAAACGAGAAAAATCTACCGCCACGACATAGTGCTCTCTTACCGAACACAATAAGGGCTCTAATTGTTTTGCCTTCGAATTGTGGTAAAACTAATATTATGTTAAGTCTAATAGAGAGTCCTAATGGATTAAAATTCGAAAATGTTTATATATTTTCAAAAAGTTTATATCAACCTAAATATGAGTACTTGGAGAAATTAATCAAACCGATTAAAGGAATGGGATATCATACATTCTCCCATAATGAGGGTGTACTAGACCCTAGTGAAGCTAAAAACAATTCCATTATGATATTCGATGACGTAGCTTGTGAAAAACAAGATAACATAAGATCTTATTTTTGTATGGGTCGACATAAAAATATCGACTCTTTTTATTTATTTCAAACGTATAGTCATATACCTAAACATCTGATTCGTGACAATGCCAACTTTATTATAATGTTTAAGCAAGATGATTTAAATATGCGGCATATATATCGGGACCATATTAACACTGATATGAATTATGAAACATTTGTGAAAATTTGTCAAAAATGTTGGGAGGACAAGCACGGATTCCTATTAATTAGCAAGGATAACAAAATGGATAACGGAAGATACAGAAAAGGATTTGATCAATTTATTATGATTTAAGGAGTAATTTCAATATAAAGCTTGGTTAGATACTTACAATCCCACAGTTTATCAAGAGATTTCAATATGTCTAGATCACTTGCATTATCCTTGAATGGAAATAGTTCCATTATAAATACAAACTTTTTTCCACCTATCGAATTGAATGGTCGATATGAGTGCGCTCTTATCGATTTTAATATGTATAATTCGATTCTAAATATTGATGAAAAAAATAACCTCTTCCACATCGGTGACAAGGTTATTACAATTCCAACTGGATCATATGAATTGAATGATATCACCGATTTCATTTACAATAAACTAAAAGACTATAACCTTGAAAATACATTTAAAATTCAAAGTAATAATAATACACTTCAAGTTGAAATAACTACCATGCGAGAGTCAGTTTACTTTAATAAGGAAAGATCGGTTGGACAGCTGTTTGGTTTCCATCAAAAAGTACTAGAACCACATCCTACAAAAACCTATCGATCAGATCAGACCGTGAACATATTAAAAATTAATACAATTCGTTTGGAATGTAATATAATCAGCGGTTCATATGTAGATAATACACCGAATTATACATTACATGAGTTTGGCATTAATGTTCCGCCTGGGTATAAAATGACAGTGACACCACATAACCTAATTTATTTACCAATCAACTGTGACGAAATAAGCACACTATCTATACGCATAGTTGATCAAAACGGTGATTTGGTGAATTTACGTGGTGAAAACGTTTCGATTCGCATGCACATTCGGTTAATAGAATGATTATTTATAATAAAAGACGTAGCTTAAGTCCTCAGCCAAGCATTACTAATTGTAAAGCTATAGAAAGAGGATCAAAAGTAAAAAGAAGCTCACTTACTTTGAAAAATAAACTATTTTTAAAGTCGTTAGGCTTGAAGCTTTGAGTATAATATAAAAGGTGGAAAGGAAAACAATGAACGAAATTTTAAATGTTCGAGAAAAGGTTTACTCAGATGAGAGTATTTCGAAGAAAGAGTTTCATACTTATTCATCGTATAATCAAACATTTAAGCCAAACGATGAAATTCGAATTACTATTCAAAATCAAGACTTGTACGTGCTTCCTCACGAAAGTTACCTTAATTTTCAAGGAATTATTAGAAAAGATTCACCGAATGGACCTACAACTGAAAATGTTACCACTTTTTTTAAAAATAATTGTATGGCTTACTTTTTGGATGAAATAAAGTACGAAATAAATGGATGTGAGATTGATAAAACACGATTTGTCGGTATGACTACAACCCTAAAAAATTATATATCTCTGTATAATCTTCAAAGTCAAAATCTATTAAATTCCGGATGGAGCAGTGGGGACTAAATATCTACGGGACCCCACTTTAACTTTTCTGTACCATTAAAAAATTTATTGGGATTTGCTGAGGATTATAAAAAAGTTTTGTTAAATTGTAAACACGAACTAGTGTTGATGCTAACTAAGAATCTTGGTGATGTGTTTGAACAAACCAGAAATGAACAAACTTTTAAGTTGGAAATGACGAATATAACCTGGAAAATTCCCCATGTAACTCCGAGCGATTTTGCAAAAATTAAGATGTACGATATTATTAAAAGTGGTGTAAACCTACCAATCGCATTCCGGAGTTGGGATTCATATGTTAACCCCAAATTGGGGTATGGAAGTCAACACAGCTGGAATGTGAAATTGTCGGCTAACCGCGAAAAACCAAGATTTGCTATAATTGGATTTACACTAAATGGAGAACTTATCACAAATAACTTATCAAACTTGAAAGTTCACTTGAATTCAGAGTCATATCCATATAATAATCTGAATGTTGATTTTAGTAAGAATCAGTATGCTCACCTATATGAAATGTATACAAGATTTCAGTCTAGTTACTATAATCGTGAATCACAACCATTTTTGACCCCAAATGAATTTAAATTGAAGGCCCCTATTATTGTGGTTGATCTTTCATATCAAAACGAATCAGTGAAAACTGGTCCTATTGATGTGAGAATTTCAATAGAACTGAAGACACCAAGTCATGAAAATACCCAAGCTTACTGTCTCCTCATACATGACCGTTTAGTTGAATATAACCCATCAAACGGACTAGTACAACGAGTTGTTTAACATTAGAAAAATGTTGAATGATACTGTTTCGATTGATGTTCAAGGTTTCTTTGATAATAATAATAATTTTATTTTAAAGGAAATTGGAATTGTATTCGAAAAAGATCCAAACTTGAATAATAGTATTTTAACAGAATCACCATATGATTTTACTTTGCTAAATACAAAATCTCGAAAGACTGCAATTTGGTTAACCAATACACATCACAAAATTTTTTGGAACGATGGAGAGAACAGTTTTCCACAAACTCGAAAGTATCTAAGGACAATTACAAGCGGAAAACAAATTATTTGTAAAGGTGTGGAAAAGAAACGATTTCTACAGAAGTTTTTTGGGAGTCGTCAGCTCATTAATATCGAGGAAATGGGCTGTCCGTCATTAAACAGGTTTAAAGGAAACCGGTTTCCCTATTGTGAAACACACCTTAAGGGCGGGGTTTGTGCTCTAAACAATGCATACATTGTTTTGACATTTTTTAAAAGTAGCTCCAAAACAATAAAATAATTGTTATACATCATTTTAAAGTTGAGACTAGATGTGTAAAGACCTACAAGAAAATAGAATTAACAAAATGAAATTTCATGAGGAAATTGACCAATTTATTGAACAATTTAAAGGAGAGATAACTGGTCAGCATTTTCAATATCTTCTAAACACAAAATCTATGTTCATGAATCGAGGTGGACATGATCTCAAAACTACGAATTATGGTGAACACTTTACATTTTGTAATCCAGAAATGACGTCGGAAACGTGCGCCTGCTTGTTCTATGCAAATCGCCGGAATCAAAGCAGAAAATTAATTTCTATGTATAACAAAAATGTTCGCAATACCAAAATAAATAAATAAATGTATTATTATGCTACAAAATAAACTTCTGACTTTTTATTTCGAGTTAAAATTACAGGTACGGAGAATGGAAAATATTTCCATGACTGAGATATGTCGGCTACTTGCGAGTTGTTGCGCGGTCGTGATTTCAACCCCTATTATGGGAACGTCGTATGAGCTCGTATGAGGTCGTTGGCGTGAGGCCCATGATCTTGTCAATGAGCGTGCGCCTTCTGGGTTGTGCATGTGTCCCTTTTATTGCGGTCAGGTAATTGACAGGTGCGCATGTTCGGGTAGCTCTTGCTTGAATCCCTTTTATGACATGTTTATGACCCATTTGTGGAAAGGAGAGAATCTTAGACAATTTACCAGTTAAACGTTCTGGGGCGGATACAAAAATGTGTATTTGAAAATATTCCACATCTGAGAATCATTAACTTGTGAGATTTATTTTATTGGAATTCTTTTGATTTCTAAATTAGTTTTACAATCATAGAAAACATTATTCCCCAACATGATCGGACATGTTCCTCTAAGATAACCATCTTTGAATACTTTGGGTGTGCGACCTTTCACACGTGCACAGCAACACCTGTGATAATGAGGCAAAAGGGTACGTGATCACACCTTTCCCCAACATGATCGGATATGTTCCTCTAAGATAACAACCTTTGGATACTATGGTTGTGCGACCTTTCTCACGTGCACCTTTCTCACCTGACTAATAATTGCACATAATGAGGGGAAGGATACATGATCAATATTGTCACATGGGGATGTGGGGGCGATGGGGGCAATTAAGTATACTCTTTATAGACATGATCGCGACATTTTTATGACTTCAAAGCCCATTAAAATCAGTTAATTTATTGGATTATGCTAATTGTCCCAGAACCCGCATACGTTAATGAGGTGGGGAGGGGGGGCCGGGGACCATTAATATGCTAATTGTCCCAGAACCCGCGTTTCCCTACTACTGTAGTTGTATTGTATTCTATGTCCCAAGTATTTCACAACTTCTATAGGTGGCTGAAGGTTTCCAAAACTATCGAAATAATGTATATTATTTTTATTTTTATTATATGCAACCCAATGTGTACCACTTGATCGTGAATTATCTAAGTTTACTATACCACACTCCCTACTTTTTGGTGCTTCTGGGAGTAGATCTCTCATAAACACCCCTCTAAAATGTGGGATATATTTCTTAGCAAAATGTATAATGTCGATATTTTATAGTGGTCTATTGGGTAGCAGAGAAATTAGTTTTTTCGCTTCTTAATTCCTTTTCATAACTTTTTCTATAGGGCTTGAGATATAATCCTTCTCCTACAGCAACACTTTCAATTTTCCTATTGTGACGTTTTTTCTCCTCCATATCTTCCTTAGCCATTCTCGCATTGTTAATTGTTTTTGCAATTGCTGCACTGCCACTTGCTAAACTACCAAGAGCGCTGAGGGCTGTCAAGATCGGCACGATTGGTAGAAAACCTCCAATTTTGGGTACATAAATTACACGAAGTACTTTAACATTTTTCTTAGAACCCATTGATTGCAGAATTAATTTACGTGCAACTTTAATTGCACTCATAATGTCTAATGGTTTTTGTTTTTTTAATGTCTTAGTAGCAACATTATTAAAAAATTATATCCCGGAATATGGGCTTCAAGCGGTAATGTATAGATTAGCTTATCGACAAGACCACCACCGTGCTTACAATTAAAAGTACGACTGATGCGATTATAAAAACGTTTCCCCATTTTATTGATGTTTAATCATCAAAGATTTCTCATTGAATGAGGTACATTAGGTTAAAAGATGCGTTTAATAAGTCAAAAACAAAAAATTTTAGTTAGAAATATTAACGATGAAAACGAAAAAAATCTACCGCCACGACATAGTGCTCTCTTACCGAACACAATAAGGGCTCTAATTGTTGGGCCTTCGAATTGTGGTAAAACTAATATTATGTTAAGTCTAATAGAGAGTCATAATGGATTAAAATTCGAAAATATTTATATATTTTCAAAAAGTTTATATCAACCTAAATATGAGTACTTGGAGAAATTAATCAAACCGACTAAAGGAATGGGATATCATACATTCTCCCATAATTAGGGTGTACTAGACCCCAGTGAAGCTAAAAACAATTCCATTATGATATTCGATGACGTAGCTTGTGAAAAACAAGATAACATAAGATCTTATTTTTGTATGGGTCGACATAAAAATATCGACTCTTTTTATTTATGTCAAACGTATAGTCATATACCTAAACATCTGATTCGTGACAATGCCAACTTTATTATAATGTTTAAGCAAGATGATTTAAATATGCGGCATATATATCGGGACCATATTAACACTGATATGAATTATGAAACATTTGTGAAAATTTGTAAAAAATGTTGGGAGGACAAGCATGGATTCCTATTAATTAGCAAGGATAACGAAATGGATAACGGAAGATACAGAAAAGGATTTGATCAATTTATTATGATTTAAGGAGTAATTTCAATATAAAGCTTGGTTAGATGCTTACAATCCCACAGTTTATCAAGAGATTTCAATATGTCTAGATCACTTGCATTATCCTTGAATGGAAATAGTTCCATTATAAATACAAACTTTTTTCCACCTATCGAATTGAATGGTCGATATGAGTGCGCTCTTATCGATTTTAATATGTATAATTCGATTCCAAATATTGATGAAAAAAATAACCTCTTCCACATCGGTGACAAGGTTATTACAATTCCAACTGGATCATATGAATTGAATGATATCACCGATTTTATTTACAATAAACTAAAAGACTATAACCTGAAAATACATTTAAAATTCAAAGTAATAATAATACACTTCAAGTTGAAATAACTACCATGCGAGAGTCAGTTTACTTTAATAAGGAAGATCGGTTGGACAACTGTTTGGTTTCCATCAAAAAGTACTAGAGCCACATCCTACAAAAACCTATCGATCAGATCAGACCGTGAACATATTACAAATTAATACAATTCGTTTGGAATGTAATATAATCAGCGGCTCATATGTAGATAATACACCGAATCATACATTACATGAGTTTGGTATTAATGTTCCGCCTGGGTATAAAATGACAGTGACACCACATAACCTAATTTATTTACCAATCAACTGTGACGAAATAAGCACACTATCTATACGCATAGTTGATCAAAACGGTGATTTGGTGAATTTACGTGGTGAAAACGTTTCTATTCGCATGCACATTCGGTTAATAGAATGATTATTTATAATAAAAGACGTAGCTTAAATCCTCAGCCAAGCATTACTAATTGTAAAGCTATAGAAAGAGGATCGACAGTAAAAAGAAGCTCACTTACTTTGAAAAATAAACTATTTTTAAAGTCGTTAGGCTTGAAGCTTCGAGTATAATACAAAATGTGGTAGGAAAAACAATGAACGAAATTTTAAATGTTCGAGAAGAGGTTTACTCAGATGAGAGTATTTCGAAGAAAGAGTTTCATACTTATTCATCGTATAATCAAACATTTAAACCAAACGATGAAATTTGAATTACTACTCAAAATCAAGACTTGTACGTGCTTCCTCACGATAGTTACCTTAATTTTCAAGGAATTATTAGAAAAGATTCACCGAATGGACCTACAACTGATAATGTTACCACTTTTTTAAAATTAAGTACGAAATAAATGGATGTGAGATTGATAAAACACGATTTGTCGGTATGACTACAACCCTAAAAAATTATATATCTCTGTATAATCTTCAAAGTCAAAATCTATTAAATTCCGCAAGGAGCAGTGGGGACGAAATATCTACGGGACCCCACTTTAACTTTTCTGTACCATTAAAAAATTTATTGGGATTTGCTGAGGATTTTAAAAAAGTTTTGTTAAATTGTAAACATGAACTAGTGTTGATGCTAACTAAGAATCTTGGTGATGTGTTTGAACAAACCAGAAATGAACAAACTTTTAAGTTTCAAATGACGAATATAACCTGGAAAATTCCCCATGTAACTCCGAGCGATTTTACAAAAATTAAGATGTACGATATTATTAAAAGTGGTGTAAACCTACCAATCGCATTCCGGAGTTGGGATTCATATGTTAACCCCAAATTGGGGTATGGAAGTCAACACAGCTGGAATGTGAAATTGTCGGCTAACCGCGAAAAACCAAGATTTGCCATAATTGGATTTACACTAAATGGAAAACTTATCACAAATAACTTATCAAATTTGAAAGTTCACTTGAATTCTGAGTCATATCCATATGATAATCTGAATGTTGATTTTAGTAAGAATCAGTATGCTCACCTATATGAAATGTATACAAGATTTCAATCTAGTTACTATAATCGTGAGTCACAACCATTTTTGACCCCAAATGAATTTAAATTGAAGGCCCATATTATTGTGGTTGATCTTTCATATCAAAACGAATCAGTGAAAACTGATCCTATTGATGTGAGAATTTCAATAGAACTGAAGACACCAAGTCATGAAAATTCCCAAGCTTACTGTCTCCTCATACATGACCGTTTAGTTCAATATAACCCAATAAACGGACTAGTACAACGAGTTGTTTTAGAAAAATGTTGAAAGATACTGTTTCGATTGATGTTCAAGGTTTCTTTGATAATAATAATAATTTTATTCTAAAGAAAATTGGAATTGTATTCGAAAAAGATCCAAACTTGAATAATAGTATTTTAATAGAACCAACATATGATTTTACTTTGCTGAATACAAAATCTCGAAAGACTGCAACTTGGTTAACCAATACAAATCACAAAATTTTTTGGAACGATGGAGAGAACAGTTTTCCACAAACTCGAAAGTATGTAAGGACAATTACAAGCGGAACGCAAATTATTTGTAAAGGTGTGGAAAAGAAACGATTTCTACAGAAGTTTTTTGGGAGTCGTCAGCTTATTAATATCGAGGAAATGGGCTGTCCGTCATTAAACAGGTTTAAAAGAAACCGGTTTCCCTATTGTGAAACACACCTTAAGGGCGGGGTTTGTGCTCTAAACAATGCATACATTATTTTGACATTTTTTAAAAGTAGCTCCAAAACAATAAAATAATTGTTATACATCATTTTAAAGTTAAGGCGAGATGTGTAAAGACCTACAAGAAAATAGAATTTACAAAATGAAATTTCATGAGGAAATTGACCAATTTATTGAACAATTTAAAGGAGAGATAACTGGTCAGCATTTTCAATATCTTCTAAACACAAAATCTATGTTCATGAATCGAGGTGGACATGATCTCAAAACTACGAATTATGGTGAACACTTTACATTTTGTAATCCAGAAATGACGTCGGAAACGTGCGCCTGCTTGTTCTATGCAAATCGCCGGAATCAAAGCAGAAAATTAATTTCTATGTATAACAAAAATGTTCGCAATACCAAAATAAATAAATAAATGTATTATTATGCTACAAAATAAACTTCTGACTTTTTACTTCGAGTTAAAATTACAGGTACGGAGAATGGAAAATATTTCCTTGACTGAGATATGTCGGCTACTTGCGAGTTGTTGCGCGGTCGTGATTTCAACCCCTATTATGGGAACGTCGTATGAGCTCGTATGAGGTCGTTGGCGTGAGGCCCATGATCTTGTCAATGAGCGTGCGCCTTCTGGGTTGTGCATGTGTCCCTTTTATTGCGGTCAGGTAATTGACAGGTGCGCATGTTCGGGTAGCTCTTGCTTGAATCCCTTTTATGACATGTTTATGACCCATTTGTGGAAAGGAGAGAATCTTAGACAATTTACCAGTTAAACGTTCTGGGGCGGAAACAAAAATGTGTATTTGAAAATATTCCACATCTGAGAATCATTAACTTGTGAGATTTATTTTATTGGAATTCTTTTGATTTCTAAATTAGTTTTACAATCATAGGAAACATTATTCCCCAACATGATCGGACATGTTCCTCTAAGATAACCATCTTTGAATACTTTGGGTTTGCGACTTTTCACACGTGCACAGCAACACCTGTGATAATGAGGCAAAAGGGTACGTGATCACACCTTTCCCCAACATGATCGGATATGTTCCTCTAAGATAACAACCTTTGGATACTATGGTTGTGCGACCGTTCTCACGTGCACCTTTCTCACCTGAGGGGAAGGATACATGATCAATATTGTCACATGGGGATGTGGGGGCGATGGGGGCAATTAATTTTACTCTTTATAGACATGATCGTGACATTTTTATGACTTCAAAGCCCATTAAAAACAGTTAATTTATTGAATTATGCTAATTATCCCAGAACCCGCATACGTTAATGAGGGGGGGAGGGGGGGCCGGGGGAAATTAATATGCTAATTGTCCCAGAACCCGTCTTTCCCCACTACCATACTAGATTCGTCGGAAAGTATGTAACAGACAGAAGGAAGCGTTTCCGACCCCATAAAGTATATATATTCTTGATCAGGATCTCTAGCCGAGTCGATCTAGCCATGTCCGTCTGTCCGTCTGTCTGTCCGTCCGGATGAACGCTGAGATCTCGGAAACTATAAGAGCTAGGCTATTGAGATTTGGCGTGCAGATTCCTGAGCTTCTTACGCAGCGCCCACAAACCGCCCAAAACTGTGGCTCCTACAGTTTTGATGCTAGAATAAGCTGAAGTGTATTGTTCTCATCAATACCTATCGATTGACCCAAAAAAAAGTTTGACACGCCCACTCTAACGCCCACAAACCGCTCAAACCTGTGACGCCCACAGTTTTCCTGCTAGATAAAAAATATGCAAGCAGCAAAGCGAGATTAAAATACGACACCTACCGGCGGTATACAGATTTAAGCGTTATGGGCGTTAGAGTGGGCGTGGCAAATTTTTTTTTGGATCAATCGATAGGTATTGAAGAGACCAATACATTTCAGTTTACTCTAGCTTCAAAACTGTAGGAGCCACAGTTTTGGGCGGTTTGTGGCCGTAAGAGTGGGCGTGCTGAAACAAACTTGCGCTGCGTAAGAAGCTCAGGAATCTGCACGCCAAATCTCAATAGCCTAGCTCTTATAGTTTCTACCGGCAGTAGACAGATTTAAGTGTTATGGGCGTTAGAGTGGGCGTGGCAAACTTTTTTTTTGGATCAATCGATTGGTATTGACGAGACCAATAAATTTCAGTTAATATTTGTTATCCAGCATGAAAATTGTGGGCGTCACAGGTTTGGGCGGCTTGTGGTCTTTAAAGTGGGCGTGGCAAACTTTTTTTAGGTCAATCGATAGGTATTGATGAGAACAAAACATTTCAGTTAAAATTTTTATTCTAGCATCAAAACTCTAGGAGCCACAGTTTTGGGCGGTTTGTGGGCGTAAGAGTGGGCGTGGCACTCTGCTGAAACAAACTTGCGCTGCGTAAGAAGCTCAGGAATCTGCAATAGCCTAGCTCTTATAGTTTCCGAGATCTCAGCGTTCATCCGGACATACAGTCGGACAGACGGACATGGCTAGATCGACTCGGCTAGTGATCCTGATCAAGAATATATATACTTTATGGGGCCGGAAACGCTTCCTTCTGCCTGTTACATACTTTCCGACGAATCTAATGTACCCTTTTACTCCACAAGTAACGGGTATAAAAATAAAGTTACAATATCCACAAACTTACTCCAGCAAATCGTTTGCAATTTAATTGAGCAGGTGACAAACAAACGAAACGACATACAAACATAAGGGAAGTCTTTACAATTCCCGCAACGTTATTCCGCTATTCGCACCCCACATATGTACAGTGTATATTGATATTTTCGCCAATGCACAGTGGGTCAAGGGCTCACAAAAAATGTTCCCTTCAAACAAACAAAATTAAAGTCCGTAATTCTTTACATAGGTCCGACCATCCGATATAATAAATATTTATTGACTCTGTGTGAGTGTGTGTCCGTCAGTGTGACCGTAAATATGTACAATTTTGATTGGTTCCTAAATTCCAATTAAATTTTAGCGCGTTTCCATACTTCTGAATTAAAATTCTAAACTATTTTCCATCATGGCAATATCAGTAGAATCCGCTTTAACCCGATTTATGGCCACAGCCGACTTCTGATCCACTTTGAGACAACTGTGAACGCTCCAGCTGCTCCTACACCAACATTATCTGCCTGTAAAATCCGACGCGATCACTTCAATTCCTTGTGGCAATCGGTAAAGGCAGCATACGACATATGCTCCAACTGCATTATAGCTGCAGGCGAGAGCGCCGCAGACACGAAATCCATACTAAAATCCAAGTATTACCAAACGTACTCCACTTATGAAATGTTTGCCGCGCAGCTGATGAAACAAATCCAAAAAGGCTCCTCCCAAATACCTCAAGATTCAGTAACTCATTCCCAAAATTCCACGTCTTATGGCTGCCGGCTCTCTCCTATCGACACAGAGGTTTTCTCTGGCGATTATATTCGCTGGCCGACTTTCCGGGACCTTTTCACGACAATATACATAGACAATCCGAGTCTAACGCCGATTGAAAAATTATTCCACTTAAATTCAAAAGCAAGTGGCGAAGCTCATTCCATAGTTTCAAGATCCCCACTCACCAATGATGGCTTTCGCTCAGCCTGAAATAAACTTAATTGAGCGTTTTGAAAATAAGCGATTGCAGGTGAACAGTCACCTGAAAACTCTTTTCAATGTGCAATCCATAGCACAGGAGTCGGGAGCAGCCCTGAGAGAACTTCAACGCACTTTTCAAGGTTGCTTAACTGTTAATGTTTACGTCAAAAGGGCATTTAGTTTCAGGAGGTAGTGTCGAGCGGCAGTTTTCTCCAGATGTCTACATCTCGCGCGCTCACACTGCCGTCCGCTCTCCCTCTCCATCTCTCCCCAAAGTCTCCGCTCTGCTCAGGAGCGCTTAAGTTAAGTTAGGCTTAAGCAGTTCTTATTTCCAAGTGAACCAATAAACATCTCTTCACGTCGCGTAAAAACCTCAAAGTACCCCCGTGCGTACCATTCGTTCTTGGGACTTCAGCTATTTTCAGCGATCAAGCTACCCCGCCCCAACACCTACTATCTGGAGGTATTCTTTTATTATTCCACTTCACCAATAGGGTGCGAAGGTTAATGTTCAGAACTTTAGAGGAATCTCCAAATTGTCTGCGATTCCTTAAACTTTTGAACGCATTATTACCTCTCATTTGCAACATTTGTGCTCCTCTTTGAAATCTCCGTGTCAACATGGTTTTGTCAATCGAAGATCGACTACCACTAACCTGCTCGAATCGACATCTTTCGTAATAGATGGATTTAACAAAAATTTGCAGACAGACGTTATATATACAGATTTTAGTAAAGCTTTTGACTCTGTTAACCACTCTCTTCTTTTATTCAAATCGGGTTTCCGAATAATCTGTTAACTTGGATTTCAAGTTATTTGAATGGTAGATCTCAGAACGTTTTATTCAAAAACGCTGTTTCCAAGATGATCAACGTGACATCTGGAGTGCCTCAGGGCAGTCATTTAGGCCCTTTACTGTTTACTCTGTTATAAATGATCTTCCCTTTATCGTAACTCACTCTCGTGTACTAATGTATGCTGATGATGCTAAGCTTTGTTTATCATATAATAATATTGAGTCTGGTTTCTGCTTGCAGTCAGACATTAATAGATTCCAGGAATGGTGTCAGTACAACCTTTTGAATTTATACTACCTTAAATGCAACGTTATGACTTTTTATAGGGGTACGGCAACGTTCATGAGTTACTCTCTTCAGAACATGTCCCTGGACCGAATTTACTCAGTAAACGATTTAGGTGTTCTCCTAGATCCTAAACTTAAATTCGACTCCCACATAACCTCTACCGTAAATAAATCTATGAGTGTTCTTGGGTTTATAAAGCGTTGGTATAAAGTGGCCCTCCCCATACAAAGATTAACAACGGTCTTAAGTTGAGGGTAGGGGCCCTAATGACTAACCACACTCCAATTGATAAGGGCAAAACAGCAAAAACAATTTGACAACTCATGGGTGTCGCGTGGCCAGAACAACGACCACGATCGACCTGCTGTTAAACGTACTCCAGTAAGGTGGCAAAGTGCACCAGCCGGCCGTTGAGTCCTAAAATAGGGGAAATAGAGAAACAGTACCCCTAGGTGGGAACACCCAGTTAACTCATCCAATATGGAGGAGCTAGCGAAAGCTCTAGTCCGGTATAAAAGACCCCAGGCAGAAATTGTTCTGATTTCTCCCTGACAGTGGTCTAGAAGTACAACTACCATCAACACAGACCACGACTGGAAGAAGGCTGGTGTCCAGAAGGATGTCTTGACCGTTTCCCTAGGATCAACTTCACTCAGGAGAAAGTACTGATTACTGGTCCTGCGATCGACCACATTCTAGAGGAAGTCAACCTGCAAGAAAATCCTGAAGGACGAAAAAACTAGTGAACCAGGTGTCAGGCCTAAGGACCCCAAGATGGGCAGCAAAACGTCCAAAGTGGCCGGCAGCACCGCCAATGTGATTAACACCGTAGAGATCGTTGACCACAAGGACGATACTTAAGATGTCAACAGGACCATGAAGCTCATCGTTGGACTACTCCTAGTCCTAGTGATCCTTAAGGCTGTTAAAATGTACAAGCGCTCTGTTCAGAGACGCCGCGACCAACATCACGCCCTGGAGAAAGTGGTGACCCACATCGGAGCATAAGCCGAGCAGTTGCAGTGAAGTGAAACAACAAAAAGACAATAAAAACCAATAAAAGGCAAATAAACTGCATTCAAAGTTAACAAAAAGTAAATCGCCAAAAACAGTTACAAACAATTTGCGAGTACATGCATTTCTGAATGCAAGTGTAAACAGAACACCCAAATACATACGCTGAACAAGAAATTGGGGCTGCACCGACCAGCCCCAGCCCGAGCATTGGAACTGTCGTGTGCCGCAGTGGAACTCTCATACGATGCATACGTACATACATATCTATACATTGATAGTGTTATTTTTTTTGTGTAACGTAATTTTTGTGTTTTGTTTTTGTAAACCGCCATCAAGTCTTGCACGTATATAAATATATAAGCCAATTATAAAATCTGCCAAAGCCCAGGATCCGGAGCGACGAGATCTCATCGCCCAGGATTAAAAGGAGGGTAAGTTCGTCGGAACACGGATCCTTTCTTATAAGTGCATATATATATATCCGTGCACCATGATTACCTCAGAAGCTTTAGCAAAAACTATAGACACTGATCCACAATTTAACGTAAGAATTCTATACTTGTTATCAAAAGCAACCCTACCAATAACAGTGAATGAATTGGAGTTCTTATATATTGAGACCTTCCGTCTAGATTTTTCACCACTTGCCCACTGTAATAAGACCGAAAAGGCTATCATAATCTCTACCGTTGCAACGGTCATTGTACTCTCCCGTCTAGATAAGAATTTATTTTTGGGCAATGTTAATACTTTCCTAGTTAAGACAAAGAATTAATCTGTTAGGAATTCATGTAATAATATATAATATAATAATTGTTTCTTATATATAATTTTTTAGATATACTTTTCTTTTTTATACCTTTTTCTACCTTTTTTATAAATAATAATTAAATGTTAATTTTTCAGCGGCGAGTATCAGCCTTGTAATTGTATGTACAATTGCAAGAGCCCTCTGAGCGACGTTTGTAGTCGTGAATAGTCAGCGTTTTTCTGATGTGTGCACCTTCACAGGTACTCTCCGCTAATACAATAATTGTCAATTAATTTAATCCCTATATGAATTAGCCAATATTATGTTACTCAACCCCGCCACACGCCGACATAAATATTATTTAATAAATTTATAATTTAAAAAAAAAAATTCGAAACCATGGTGTGCTAAAGCTTCATTAAGGGGGTGTGCTGACGCGCGAAGTGGAGTAGGTCAAGAACAGTGACATAACTTTTGACAGACAATCTTGACACCCCTTATCGTATTGCGCGGCCCGCGACGATCCATTGGTACACGAATGTGTGAATGGGAGGGAATATGGCCAAAACACAGCCCGATCCTATTGCGATCAAGCGACTGCTAAGCTTGTTGGGCAGTGTGGAGTGATGACTGACGAACTTAATGAATAATATTATTTTCCAGGCACTTTTAATATTTACGACGACCCGAATACGAAGTAGCTTATGCCGGCAAATGGTGCCTAAATATCGGACGCCTCTCCCTCGGCCCAAGTCCTTGTCAGGACTCGTGCACTAATATGCCCACGTAACATCATCCATACACTACCAAATTATTATTAAGCTCCCTTGTCCATCCTAATTTAGAATACTGTTCTTCCGTTTGGAGTCCTTAGTATCAAGTGCACATCGACCGCAAAGAGTCGGTACAGAAACAATTTCTTCTTTTAGCCTTACGTGATTTGAAAAAGCAAGACGTCAGGTTGCCTTCCTACTCGAGTAGATTTTTATTAATTAATTTGCCTAGTCTAGTAAACCGTAGAACTATGCTTGTTTATATTTTTATGAATAATCTTATTAGAGGCAATATTTATTCTGTAGACTTGGTAAGCCGCCTAACTTTCAATGCTCCTCTTGAACTAATGCGAAACTACTATCCTATCAACTTGCCACGGTGTTCATATAATTTTAGTCAGCACGAGCCCTTTCGCGTTCTTTCTAATAATTATAACAACCTATATCATTTAAATTGCTCAACTTCTTGTTGCTCAACTTCTTACCCTGTATTAAAAACTAAGATCTTAGTTCATTTGCTCTAGTCTTGTTGATCTATGTTTTGTCCTGTCTTTATTTGTTCTATCTACCTTCCTCGCGAACCGTATTTGCCCGTGCTTGGTGTCGTTTGGGCCAATTGTTTGTACTGCTCTTAGTGCATCAACGTTCAACAATAATAAAACCCCAGTCATCGACACAGGCTCCAGCCACGAGGCCGTTCCTGGCACCAACGCCATTACGGGAACATCCACGGCCGGAGCACCCACACCCAGGACCGATAACGCGGCCACCCCTATGGTCGTCAGAATCACCGGGACCGCTGCATCTGGGCCGCCCGACAACCACATGATCACCGATCACGCAGAAGCCGAAAACCCCGACGTCATCACCGACATTGCCCCATCCAGCTGCGACGCAATCAGCGCAGACGGGTCATCCAGAGTCACGAGAGCACCCCCCTGTGCTCGGCCAGCCGGCGACGCCAACGATAGCGAAGGAGGAGCACGAGGCCACAGCCCCTATGAGCACATGGTGCAACAGGTCCTCAAGTCCCCACATCAGTCGCCCCCCAGAGGCGCACGACCGCCAGGTCCACCATAGAGAGCCTGTTATCGGCCGCTTCGACAAGCTCAACCCCACCAGGCGAGGTTATCATTGCCACCACCGGACGGGTCGCGGTCACCCCAGATCAGCGAGTACGCCCGCTGCCCGCCACCGACGAATGGCGCTGGCGATAGCCGTGATATTGCTGGCCCCGAACCTGGCACTGTCGCCAACCGCCCAGGAATGCTGAGCAACGGGCCGCGTCGACGACACGCACCATAGCCTGCGGAGGAAGCCAGCACCGACGAGGATGCACTCCCTGAGATGGAGCTCGAGGACGACCCCGAGTGCAGCCCCACAGTGATGGACGACCCCGGACGGGTGGATGCCCACCGCTTTCCTGGAGTGCGTCCAGAAAGGACTCCTCTTACTATTAGTATGTAAGATGTAGACGTAAATAGTGTTAGTTGGTAAGACTTAGGATAAGCTTAGAAAAGGAAAAGACCCACGGAGGGCAGTTACAAATCAGAATAATCCACACCGAGAGGAAAAGAGAGAGGCCCTCAACCAACACGGCGGATTTTCAAGCCGAAGTCCTCTGCCCGGACGAAGACTACGCAGCGGCCGAAAAGGTCGTTGGCCGACGAAAGCAGCCGAGGCCACCAGACTGGTTGATCCAGACAGTCGTTCGTGGGTCACCAAATTGAATAGGGGCCAAATTATCAAGGAGCAGCAATTTGGATATCTTCGCCGCCGCCGCCAGGAGGATGTAAGGGTCGGTGAGCTGGCCAACAGTGGAAGGACCTGTGTGTCGGGTAGGTGAGAAAGTAAAAGTATAGCAACACGAAAGCCACGTGTCACTGAATTTGTGAGTGTCAGTGAATATTACCCTCGCGCTTTTCGGGCCAATGGGGGAAAAGGGCTCGCGGATGACGGAGCCCCTTTTTCCTCAGGCCGCCCGATAGTGTTTCCTCACCTCCTGATCGGGAAACTGGCCCACGAGTGTCGGGGCCAGTCTCCCTTTTCCGGAAGTTTTCTCACCGAGATCGGAGAGCGCTCGCCGGGTGACGAGGCTGCTTTCCGTCTTCGGGATATTCTGGCCGAGGCCGGAAAACCCGTTTCTCGGGTGACAAGGCTTCACGAGGTGTTGACAGAGTCTACCGTAAATAGCATCCGTATAGCCGTAAATGGCATCCTTACTCATTAAACACAGTTCAGCACCTGTGTCCACGAGTCCTTTGAATTCTAGATTCACAGATTTCAATTCCAAGCTTGAAGAAAAAGACTCACGCGATGGTTGTGAAAAGACTTTATCGTCCTGAACGACATTGGTTGTTCTCTCTAACTTGACCCGCCTCAAATGGGGCTTAAACAACTAAGAGAGAACCAAAAAAGCGACCATTGCACTTTACTCCCGTAAAAAAGCAATCGGGCTAAGATGGGGCATGTCCCCAAGAATAGTTAACTGGATATACACAGCGGTAGTCAAGCCAATCCTATTGTACGGAGTGGCTCTGTGGTTGACCGCCTTGCACAAACAATGCAAAACGAATGGCGGCTGTGTGTATTAGTGGAGCCCTTCGAACCACCCCGAATGAAGCGCTGAATGCGATCTTAAACCTCCCAAGCCTGGACTTAGCAGGCATGGAAAGGGCCAAATCGGCAGCTATTCGACTGAGGGACACAGGGCAGTGGAAAGACCAATTTTATGGTCATGTGTAAATTCTCCAGCATGATAAATCGATTCCGAAGATCACGGATCTATGCAAATCCATTGAATATAGTCACACACCCTTTGAGGCCCTGATTCCTGATAGAGAGGAATGGGAACAGGGCCGACCGGGCGCGACGGACGCAATCTGTTTCTATACAGATGGCTCAAAATCAGAAGGACACGTTGACGGAGGTGTATACTCCGAACAATTAGATATCAGGAAGTCATTCAGGCTCCCGGACCACTGTAGCGTCTTTCAGGCGGAGGTCCACGCTATAAAAGAAGCACTAACCTGTTTAAGGAACTTTAGCCTCCAGAGAGGACACCTAAACATATAAAGTGACAGCCAAGCGGCTATTAAGTCGATCTACTCGACAAACACCAACTCCCGTACAATAGCAGACTGTCGCAGATCTCTCCACGAGATGGCAAATCAGTTTACTATCAGCCTAATATGGGTTCCGGGTCACCGGGACATCGTAGGCAACTGCATAGCGGACGAATTAGCCAGGCAGGGCACCACCAAGCCTCTCCTGCCAGGAGAGGAAAATGTCGGTATGCCCATGGCTACCTGCAAGCTAAACATAAAAAACCACTTCAACACACTAGCCAACACCCATTGGCAAAACGCACCACAGTGTCTCATCTCTCACCAGACATGGCCTGTGATAAACAACAAAAACCTCGGAGTTACTCAAACTCAGCCGCACAGAGTGTGGCATGTTGATTCGAGCTCTTACAGGCCACTGGCTTGTTGGCGCACATGCCGGCAGGCTAAAAGTAGAACACCTTCTCTGTTTCTGCCCAGCCCTATGCAGACTCAGACTGAAACACTTAAGAAGCCCCTTCATCGACGATCTTACCGAAATATCGAAGATTAATCTCAAAAACATAAGTGCCTTTATTAAATCTTTCGGGTGGAAGACATGCTGATCAGCTTAACACAGGCTGAAACTACTAGAAACGGGACCCTAGAGAAGGAAAAAAAAAGGGGTTCATGCGGCATTGAGGTCTAAGTGTGTCGGACTATAGTCCGACAGCCGCCCTAACCTAACCTAACCTAACGATGCCAACCGGCTGCGTTTGGCCGCTTTATAGTTGTTTCTGCGGACCTTACTGATATACCATATTCACCATTATCCTCTGTTTCCGACTCACCCTCGGTATTTAGATCATTGTAGGTCAACAAAACGACTTACGCGCGGGCCAATTTTTATTTCGAGCAAATACGGTTCGCGAGGAAGGTACATAGAAGAAATAAAGACAGGACAAAACATAGATCAGCAAGACTAAAGCAAATGAGCTAAGATTTTAGTTTTTAGTACATGGATAGAAGTTGAGGAACAAATTAAATGATATACGTTGTTATAATTATTAGAAAGAACACGAAAGGGTTCATGTGACTAAAAGTAGATGGACATCGTGGCAAGTTGATAGGATAGTAGTTTCGCATTAGTCGAACAGGAACATTGGAAGTTAGGCCGCCTACCAAATCTACAGAATCAATATCGCCTCTGATAAGATTATTCATAAAAATAGTACTAAGCATAGTTCTACGGTTTACTAGACTAGAAAATTAATTAATAGCAATCTACTCGAGTAAGAAGGCAACCTGACGTTTTGATCCCAGCTCAAGCCACGTAAGGCAAAAAGAAGAAATTGTTTCTGTACGGACTCTATACGGTCAATGTGCACTTGATACTGAGGACTCCAAACGGAAGAATAGTATTCTAAATTAGGACGGACAAGGGAGGTAAATAATGATTAGGTAGGTGGATCATCAAATTCTTTAGACCAACGCTTTATAAACCCAAGAACACTCATAGATTTATTTACGGTAGAGGTTATGTGGGAGTCGAATTTAAGTTTAGGATCTAGGAGAACACCTAAATCGTTTACTGAGTAAATTCGGTCCAGGGACATGTTCTGAAGAGAGTAACTCATGAACGTAAAAAGTCATAACGTTGCATTTAAGGAAGTTCAAATTCAAAAGGTTGAACTGACACCATTCCTGGAATCTGTTAATGTCTGACTGCAAGCTGAAACCAGACTCAATATTATTATATGATAAATAAAGCTTAACATCATCAGCATACATTAGTACACGAGAGTGAGTTACGATAGAGGGAAGATCATTTATAAACAGAGTAAACAGCAAAGGGCCTAAATGACTGCCCTGGGGCACTCCATATGTCACGTTGATCATCTTGGAAACAGCGTTTTTGAATAAAACCCTCTGAGATCTACCATTCAAATAACTTGAAATCCAAGTTAACAGATTATTCGGAAACCCGATTTGAATAAAAGAAGAGAGTGGTTAACAGAGTCAAAAGCTTTACTAAAATCTGTATATGTAACGTCTGTCTGCAATTTTTTGTTAAATCCATCTAGTACAAAAGATGTCAATTCGAGCAGCCTAGTGGTGGTCGATCTACGCTTAACAAAACCATGTTGACACGGCGATATTAAAGAGGAGCACAAATGTTGCAACTGAGAGGTAATAACGCGTTCAAATGTTTTAGGAATTGCAGACAATTCGGAGATTCCTCTATAGTTCTGAACATTAACCTTCGCACCCTTTTTGTGGAGTAGAATAATAAAAGAATCTTTCCAGATAGTAGGAAAAACAGATGATGAGATAGACAAATGAAAAAGTTTAAGAATGGGTTTACAAATAGTTCGGGCACAAAACTTAAGAACACACCCAGGGAGTCCATCTGGCCCCGGAGAATAGGTTGGCGTTATAGTTTCTAAATCACTTAAGAGAGAACTTTCGGTCATTACAGGAGAAAAAATACAATTTGCCCTGCTTAAGTGATTAGGGTAGCTAGAATTAGACCAAGAAACATAACTATAAGTAGATTGGAAGAATTCAGCAAATAAATCTGCAATTTCGGATAGAGTTTAATCGTACTGATTATGGCAATGCTGAAAACTTTCGCTTAGCATTGACAAAATTATATAACCGCCTCGGATCCTTTGAAAATTCAAATTTACATCGGTTCAAATACATGGAATACCAATGACTGTTAAGTACATTAAAATTAGTACGTAGTAGACCAGATATCTTGAAAAATCGGATGGCCTACCCGACTTTTTGTACTTTTTATAGAAGTTTGTTTTAAGGTTTCTAAGACATTGCAACTTATTGGTAAACCAAGGAGGTTGTCTAACTTAGGAGGAAAACACGAATACTCCGCCAACAAGTCCAGTTTATTTCGGATGTATGACTATGTTGCAGAGACGACAGAAAATAAAAACGTCATTGGGTGACGATCCAAACTGACAATCTTTTTTGAAACAAAAAAAAACATTTTTTAAAGTATTTTAGTTTAAAAAAAAGGTTTTTTTTAAAACCAAAAATCAAAAGAATTATAAATACCTC
Source organism: Drosophila suzukii (assembly GCF_043229965.1). Lineage (NCBI taxonomy): Eukaryota > Metazoa > Arthropoda > Insecta > Diptera > Drosophilidae > Drosophila > Drosophila suzukii. Next base: position 37,636,147 of record NW_027255896.1, read on the forward strand.
ACTTAATTTGACATTAAGATCTAACAATAACAAGGAAGAACGCTATAGCCGAGTGCCTCGACTATCAGATGTCCGTTACTCAGCTAAAGGGATCAAAGGGAAATGGAGATATGCAAGCAGCAAAGCGAGATTAAAATACACCACCTACCGGCGGTAGACAGATTTAAGCGTTATGGGCGTTAGAGTGGGCGTGGCAAATTTTGTTTGGATCAATCGATAGGTATTGACGAAACCAATACATTTCAGCTAAAATTTTTTATCTAGCATGAAAACTGTGGGCGTCACAGGTTTGTGCGGTTTGTGGGCGTAAGAGTGGGCGTGGCAAACTTTTTTTGGGTCAATCGATAGGTATTGATGAGAACAATACATTTCAGTTAAACTTCTTTTATCCTAGCATCAAAACTGTAGAAGCCACAGTTTTGTGCGGTTTGTGGGCGTAAGAGTGGGCGTGGCACATTGCTGAAAAAAACTGCGCTGCGTAAGAAGCTCAGGAATCTGCACGCCAAATTTCAATAGCCTAGCTCCTATAGTTTCCGAGATCTCAGCGTTCATCCGGACGGACAGACAGACGGACAGACGGACATGGCTAGATCGACTCGGCTAGTGATCCTGATCAAGAATATATATACTTTATGTATAAGAGCGCGTAGAGACTGCGAGAGCGAGAGAGCGCGACAGAGTGGCTGTAGACTGAGCGTGGCTTGCGAAACACAAACAAAATATACACGACAACAGTTTAGACGACAAGAAACGGGAGAGAGATTGCAAGAAGCTTACAGCGTACAGAAGTTACAATAACAAAATGCACAGTCTAAAAACAGAGTTAGGTTTTGTTAAAATTGCTACAATAAAGTGAACAATAAGCAGATAGTTTAAAACACAAGCACGGCTGGTTATTTTGGACCGAGTCACACAGCAAGGCACCAGTATAACAGATATTAATGACAAATTGACAAAAATCACAGAGCACAAGATAAACACAACCGGTCACAAGCGACGCTAAATCGACATTTTACAACTTTGTCCTATAGATTATTAAGATTAAACAAGTTTTTTTTAAATCTTGCCACGATCCGCTGCCTCTCAATCCTTTCAGCACTTCGTCCGCTGGTTATCCAAGTCTGGTGCGTGTACTCACGTTGCAACTGGGTATCGAATACAACTTAGAGATATCGAGTACTACTTAATATTGGAGTACAGAAAAAGAAAGATATTCGAAATTAAATTTCCGACATACCACAGACACATAATAAAACAAAAATCTTACACTAAAGAAAGCCTTTCTAACAAACAGATCTGACCCTGAACTTATAAAAGAATTCATTACTTCTGAGGAGTTAATGTGAAAAATACAAAATAAGTACCCTACCAATTATAAATCATTCAAAATTAGGTTTGTACAAGGCAAAGTAGACGAGATATCCCCAGAACTGCAACAAAATGAATTAATTACACATTACAGCATAAAGAGCCGCATAGCGATTCTAAAAAAAAAACAAAACACAAAATTGTAGGATTATATATTTATTTTTTTCTACAACAAAAAATTCAAGCAATGGTACAATCCCGTCAATCCTTTAAAGAATCAAAATATGATAGAAGGGGAAATACAACTTACCCCTAGTCCGAATTATCCAGGAGATTGATATCACTGTGTAGGGCAGTCCACGTAGTGACGAAGCGCGCCAGGAGAAAGTGTCAAGGCGACTAGTATATGTATATAAAAAAATGAAAATCAACTGTGATAGTCCGATCGAAAAGATCGTATCAATCGAAAGGTATCGCAAGAACTAAAATAATTGCTTACAAGAACTTAAAAGAAAATTAATTAGTTTGGGAAAAGAGCGTTGAAAGTTTAAAAGTGAAAATATAGAAAATTTGATATGTTGGGGCCGTTGGAGATAATTGAGCAAGTTAAGTTGTCAAGCAGTATTTTCACTTAAAATACGCGTCGAATGACACCTCATTTGCTAGAATCCGATGGCCCGTTGAAAAGTTTTACGCAAACAAGATTTTGGGCGACTTCTTAAAATGAAAATTAAATTTTGTTTGTCAATTTCTCCCAAAATTTTATATTAAGGTATTGAAAATTTAAGATGAAGTAAAGAAGCTTAGGATAAGAATCCTTAATTTTACGACTTTTGGAAAAACTTCCTAGTTTGTGAAGTGTGAGCCGGTGCGTTGTCATGATGGAAGAGCTATTTTTTCCTCGCCAAATGGGTCAGTATTTTCTGAGATTCGGCGGTAAGTCGGCCCAATAATTCGGCATAGTATAGCCCTGTTTTGCCCTTCTCCAGGTAGTCGATGTAGATCACACCTTGTGAATCCCAAAAAACGGTGGCCATCACCTTTCCGGCCGATGGGACAGTCTTCGACTTCTGTGGAGCAGGTTGGCCGGGTGAAGTCCACTGTTTCGACTGTTCCTTGGTCTCTGGTGTGTACCAGTGGATCCATGTTTCATCGACGGTCACGAAACGACGCAGAAACTCCTTCGGTTTGCGCTTAAACAGCGTCAAACACTGTTCTGAAGTGGTCTCACGGTTGCGTTTGTTGTCCGGAGTGAGCAAACACGGCACACATCGCGCCGACAGCTTTCTCATGCCTAAAATTTCATGCAGGATATGACCCACGCGGGACATGCCTACTGTCTCAGCCATCTCGCGTATCTTCAATCGGCGGTCTGCCAATACGAGATCGTGGATTTTTGTCACGTTATCCTCCGTGGTAGCCGTTTTCGGGGCACGTTGAAACTCGTTAAAACCATTTCGACAGTATCCGTCTACGAGAATGTACTACAGGATAGTTATTTTCTCTTGCGATAGTGACGCCATCGGGCGGTGAGGCTAAGTACTTATCGGACTGCCTCCGTATTATAATACTCTCTCTTTGCTGATTTTTTCTTTTTGTTTGCGAAGTTCATCAGTTTTGTATCGCTTCCACCGGAGGTAGGATACATCTCGCTGACGGGTTAGGCTTTTAATTTTACTACTGATCAAGGGAATTTGCATAGGCTTAATCACCTTGGTCCTTAGGGGCACAAACTTGTTGAACAAATATTGGATATTGTTGGTTAAAACCTCTAATTTTCAAAGAAGATGGGAAGAACATGACCAGTCACAACCGAAAAACTCCGTTATTAATTCATTATAGTTACTTTTATAATCTCTATACGTAAAGGTGTATATTAAAAGTATTAAGTCATGTCTGGAGAAGGCTGGTACAGAAACCTGGTCATAATGTATAATTTTGCAAGGTTCATTGATAATAAATAAGTTAAGTAATGTATCATAGTGGCTGTTATAGTGCGTGGTGATCGTTTCGTTTACGGAATACAGACCTAGGGATTTAAAGGTATGCACGAGATGGCTTTCTGACAACAAGTTGCTGTTGAAATCGCCTGCCAATATGATGTCGGTGTACTCCAACGAAATATCTAAAACAATTGTCCGATTCGGTCTATATATGCAACCTAGAAGGGATTTTCCATGGGATTTTTTGGGAATTTCTAATAGAATGTTGTCACTACCACTGTCACTTGGCTGTTAAAGTACCACTTTACAATTCAGATTCACATTCACATGTATATCAACACCTCCTGCATAAACATTAAAACCTTCACAAACATAGATCATGTACAAACCACGTCTCAGTCGCACATATCACATCGACATTAGACTGGGTGAAAAGGAATGTAAGCACTAGATATTGAACAAACTTTCTCAGCATGCATTGTTGCTATCAATGATTATTAGGGGCTCAATCTCAATATTCAAAACGTAAGTTATAAATTTCTTAAAGTAAACCATTTTTCATCCTATCTTAATTAAGAGAATACAATTTATACGCAGGTCCAGCCGAAGCGTTAGTGAGAGATGTAGAAAGTGGATCAGGTTAAGGATTAATGGACGAAAGTTCCTCCATATTGTTAATGTAAAAACACCCTCTTTACTTTATGTTTTTTCATACGCGTAGGCTCTTTAAAGATAAAGTTCCTCCATATTGTTAATGTAAAAACACCATCTTTACTTTATGTTTTTTCATACGCGTAGGCTCTTTAATGATGAGATAATGCTCTTTTAACAATTGCTCGTTAACATAAATTATCGCTTCTGAATTGAAGCCCAGAACCTGCAAGCTAAGTTGTTTCTTGTGCTCGCGCCTATACACTCCGATTTGACCAAGCAGCTTGATCTTTTCGCGTGAGTTTAACATTTTAATTATTATTACTGGATCCCCATGTGTTTGTTGTGATTTTCTTGCTCGGAAGATATCGGAGACTTTTGGTGGTGGAGTCAGCTGGAGATTAAAGCATAGCTTTTGAAAGAGCGCTTTGAGATCTTCACTTTCGACATAGGGAACTCCATGAACCCTCAGGTCACACCAGCTAGTCTTCCTGCACTGCGTTTCCAGCCGCCTCCAGTGCACCCAAACTCTCGACTGCTGCTTGTAGATTTGCTACCTCCCTGTTCTGCGTCTCAACCCGCTCACCAATTCGGTCCCTCATGGAGCGAAGATCGGCAACCTCGCGCTCCAACGTGAGGACACAAGCATCCATTTGCTTTACTTTCCCGGCGATTATGTCGAACTCAATTTTCCCGGTTTGTTTCTCGAAGCGAGTCTTTAAGAACTTCAGAAGCTGTGGCGAATTTACATCCGAGATGCGTTCGCTGGCAGTTCCTGCATTGTTGCGGGTACGCTTAGTGGGCGGAGCAGAAGAACCAATGACTTTTTATTTAAGTGTATTTATAATTTGATTTGATTAAATGTTGTGTGTACTTGTCGGTTGTGTTTGTATTGTTTTTTTCAGATTTAAGCTTGCAACCACTCACTGCTTTGCAGACGAACTGCCTTATCGGCAATAGTGTATAGCTGCTTTATCGGCGGTAGCGTAGCTTATGGGGAAACCATATTCTCTCTTGCACTCCGAAGATGCTGCCACACTGATTGTCTCTCCCTGAAGGTGCACGCACAACCGCACTTGTTGTTCAGCAAGAATTTATTTTCTGATTTACAGAGTCAACTTTGTTTATAAGCATTATGTTGTGTTGTCCGCGGATAGTGCTGGTGGTTGTAAACGATCTCTTGAACCTTTGAGAACCAAAACGTAAGATTATCAATAATCAACACAATTATGCCGGAAACAATAGTGCTGAACGACTTCAATAGTGATGACTACAACTGCAAGACTCCCCTATTATACAACTCCTCAATTCAACAGTAACTATTGGCGAAACTACACCTAAATCCAGCAAAATCAACCCCGGTTTTTCAAACTAATGTGAAAAAAGACGAAGTTAGAGGAAGGGATCTCACTACAAATGATCAAGGAACTGAACATAAACAATACGAAAACGCTGGAAAAACTAAGAAGCAAAGCAACCATAGAATTTTCCGTTAGCTAAGGATTATCTATCATCCTACGACTATTAATAATACGATCAATCACGATACTCCTACGAAGGCAGAGATCAACGGAAAGTGCACCAGCTTCCGCGCCAGAAGCGCTAGAAAAGCCCCCACATTCCGGGCCTGAACTCTTTTACGTTGTGACCCAGGAGAGTCGAGATTATGGAGGGAATAGCTGACACCCAAAATTATATTAAATACGATATCAACATCAGTTAAAAGTAAGAGAAAGCATTGATTGCATAGCAGAGCAATTCTTTAGATAAAGTCCACCCGAATCAAGTTGCGTCTAAGCTGCATCCTTTTGGCTAGCGATCGTGGGAATATAGAACAGCGAATTTCCCAAGTTGATTGAACTCGACTACCTTGAAAATGCACCGGCCAATTACAATTAAGATCGTCCAACGGCGAGGGTGACAGCAACGCTATCGAGAGCAGCACACAATGATAACGAAGAAAGTCATCAGAATCGACAACATCGGCAAAATAAATAAAAATTGTTAAACATAAGTAAAGTAGTCCTTCATTCAACTCAGCTAACTTTTATATAATTAATGATCGGCCTGATAACCCAAGGACAGGTGCTAGTATTTAAGTATTCAAAGCGTACGAGTATTCATCAAGAGGGCCACCCTGGATGATTATACCCGTTAATCGTAGAGTAAAAGTGTATACTAGATTCGTCGGAAAGTATGTAACAGGCAGAAGGAAGCGTTTCCGACCCCATAAAGAATACATATTCTTGATCATGATCACTAGCCAAGTCGTTCTAGCCATGTCCGTCTGTCTGTCCGGATGAACGCTGAGATCTCGGAAACTATAAGAGCTAGGCTATTGAGATTTGGCGTGCAGATTCCTGAGCTTCTTACGCTGAGCTTCTTTCAGCAGAGTGCCACGCCCACTTTATCGCCTGAGCCTGTGACGCCCACAATTTTCATGCTAGATGCAACTGAAATGTAATGGTCTCGTCAATACCTATCGATTGATCCAAAAATAAATTTGCCACGCCCACCCTAACGCCCATAACGCTTAAATCTGTCTACCGCCGGTAGGTGGTGCATTTCAATATCCCTTTGCTGCTTGCATATCTCCATTTAGCTGAGTAACGGGTATCTGATAGTCGAGGTAATCGACTATAGCGTTCTTCCTTGTTTTTTTTTAGATAGCTGAGAAACAAATTTAATCAAATTCATTTCTACAAAAGAATTTAAATATATTGCCATAAGAACATGTTTCGAAGATAGCAACGTTTTTTTCATAAATTTATTAAGCTCTTTAATTACAAAGCGCCTCTTGTTTTTCAGACTCACGTTGATGGTAGAGCTGTTTGGACTTGGTGAAATTGTTTTCTATTTGTTGACTATTTGTGTACTCGTTTTTTTAAAGCTGTTATAAGTAGTTTGAATGTGTTGAAAAACAATTCTGCCATTTGGAAAGCACATGAGCCTCCCAAATAACAGGTTTTAAAACAACATAGTGATTTCATCAACTTAGACAAGTGTATTGTTAAAAAAACATTTCTTTATTTTTATAATTTCGTCTTATGCTGGCATCGATTGTATCTAGGATAATTTATTCTTACTTTCGATAGCTAGCCTTATACCCATACCCACAGTTATTCACTACTAACTAACTAAGAAGAAACAAAAATATGATTGTCAAAGGGATATTTCAACTTCCTATAATTGGAAAAGTTTTTAAAATACAGTTAAAAATAAAACAAGCGATGGGGTTATCTATCACCAAAACAGATGTGCGTACCCACACCTTAATTATACATTCTATCCTATGTCAAAAAATGACTGCGACATTTACTCATGTATTTTTACGCATGATTTAAATCTCATTAAACAAGTTACCTATAGCTAACCGTAGGGTTAGGATGTTACCAACAATACGCAAGGTGCAGGTGTAAGGGATTGCTAAAATGCCAAGACGCAGACGCAAAAGCCAATGTAATAAGACAAATTCTTGGAATATTATCCCTGCATGAACAAAAGTCATTAAAAAAAATATAACTACCATTACAGATTCAAAGCTAATATAATACAAAGGGTTAGCCATACATTTAAAACTTGCACAACCATAACCTACGGCCTTGGTAAAGGGGGTTCGTCGATTATCTATAATTGGTAAGTTATTTTATAATCTCTTCGGCATTAAAAGGTTACAAATCAAAACATTGAGCTTATCCCAAATTATATCACCAAAACGATTGTCTGTAGCTACACTTTAATGATCCATTTTACCCCTTCTCAGAAAATGTGTTGGATGTGTAAAAATATATATTTTTCACCCACAATTAATTTCCTATTAGGGTACGTAAGTAAATAAACAAGACAAATCCTTGGAAGAACGCAATTACAAATGTAAATAAAATAACAGACTCAAAACTAGTACAAAGGGTTAGCACACCAGCACAACCATAATTTAAAAACCTCTTGGCAGTGGGTCAAATGTTTGTCACAGCAAGTGTCTGTCACAGTAAATCGCAAATTTAATTTGATGTAATGTTTTCTTGGTAAAATTATTAAAAGTTAAATAAATTGTTATTCTCAAGATTGTGAATCTCAATCGTATAAAGGAACGAAAACGGAAGGTCAATCGTTTTCCAATACGGCATTCAGTTCGCAGACACAGCGTCAGAGCCGAAATATTAACCACGCAGACGTAGTTTGCCTCATTTATTAAACTTTTTAAAGATTAAATAAAAAACTTCTATACCTTTAGTTACGACTCCATTCCGTTATGAAAAGATTGCTCAGAAGCTCTAAACAAACGTTATCAACACTTAGCGACTGAGGAATCCACGACAAGCAGAAGAGCTCCCAAACAGGGGCAGTTGAGGAACAATCCTAGATATAGCAAAGCCGCATTAGCATTCTCCCGACCTGCCGAAGAACCAAAATTTAAGTTTCACTTGTGCAAATCAGATGACCATTTTATTCATAGTTGCACTTCCTTCGCAAATCTCTAAGTACAGGGTGGCTGATGAATTTTGCTACATTAAGAAACTCAAAAAATTTTTTTCAGTGTATGGAATTTATTTTTTTTAATTCATGTTTTAAAAATAGCGGAATTTAAATGCCCCCCCTGCTCGTTGATGCATGTGCGGTATCTTACCAAAAAGTTGTTCATTACTGCTTGGAGCTTGGCTGAGAAACTTGTGAGATGGTTCCAAAGTCGCCTAGCTGGGGCAACCGAGCGGGTCGCAGGTTGCGGATAGCGGACGACCTCTCTCGAGGTCAACTGTGAATAAGCTGGTGGGATAAGTCAAACACGGTACCGTGGACGGAAACCCCAGTAAATAAACAGTCCCGGACAGCCAGCGGGTATTTTGCAACGAAGCAATACCGACGATGCGAGTTGTTCAGCCGCATCTAAATAGTTGCTTTACACAAACCCACTCCCAACACAACACCCACCCAACTCCCCTCCCAAACAACATCTCACTCCGGGCCGGACTACGGTGTAATACGGACCGTGCCAAGAGTCAGCCTGGCTGGGGGCCCGGATCAAAAATAGCCCAGTCTCAAACGGTGTGCTCAGGGACATGGCGACCCCCTGTTCTAACTATCGCCTTACCCGGGCATCGCGGATCTCTACCCGGGCGGACTTTTCCCCTTCTCCGCAACTCGTGGGACCAAATTATGGAACAAAAAACAGAAGACAAAAAAACAAAAAACATAGAGACGGATGGGTGGCAGAAAGCCAACCGCAAACGCCTCCGCTACGTGCGCATCTGCGCCGAAAGCAACGGTAGGCACTGCCAAGGCGCTCGGGCCACCCGCTGGTGCTAAATACACATACGCAGAAAGGCGGACTGCCGCCCAGACTCTGCGCTCACACACCAGGAGCACCGTTGCCACGCCTTCGCCTGAATGGCTAAAGAAGGTAGAGTGGGCAAGGAAGGTGCTCCCAAATTACGGGCAGGAAAAGCCCACTCAAGAGGCGACTCAGGCGAAAAGGCAGCGATCCCTCGAACTACCCGGGCCATCGGCGAAGAGATCTAAGATCCAGCCATCGGTCTCTTTCGCCGAAATCACGAAGAATCGTGTCTTAGTTGGCCTGATTGACAGGGGAAATCCGGAGGGCAGGATCCCCAGAAACAAGTGGAAGGCAGTGGAGTAACACCTTTCCCTCATTTGCCTGCGCATGGTGCGAGAGAAGCCAGGCACCCCGCCCTGCAAGAATGCAACCCGCACCTCCCCACGAAGGACTGGAAAGTCGTCAAGGTGGAGGAGCATGAAGGGGATGTCAACCAGGCTGCTCGAGGAGTGCTGAACTTCGGGTTCAGTGCGATACACATCAAAGTGTATAAGGGCGACTCCAACGCCGCTAGCAGCTCTGCCGGCAACCCAGCCGAGCAGGTGCTTGCTGAGGAGTTGGAGGAACCTGGTGGGCCGGAGGACGGCTACTCTACCGATTCGTCGCTAAGCAGAGAGATGCGAGCGCTCGGACCGGCAATCGAGGACGTGGACCTCAGCGACACAGAGGAGGCCGACGTCACTGTGGTGGAGGTTGAAGCTGAAGATGTCATTAAGACTTCTACAAATAAACCTTCACCACAGTAAAGCAGCGTCTGCTGCACTTCTGCTTCGCCTGACAGAAGGCGGAGCCGACCTAGTCCTCGTACAGGAGCCTTGGGTTGTAGGAGGCAAGGTTGCTGGACTAGGAACAAAGGAATACAAGCTTATGCTTGACCCCAAAGAAGGTAAAATTCGAACCTGCATATTAGCCAAAATGCATCTTAGTATATTTCTACTTCGCAATTACAACAACGGAGACAACACCGCAGTAAGCCTGGAGCTGCAGAGTGGCTCCATAAGGGTTCTATCGGCCTATTTGGCCATTGAGAAGGAAAACCCCCCAGATGCGCTGGTCAGAGGACTAGCAGAGGAATGCGAAAAGCTCAACAACGGATTGGTAATAGGCTGTGACGCCAACGCCCATCACACCCAGTGGGGTTGCCCAAACAACAACGACAGAGGTGAGTCTCTTTTTGATTTTATTCTAAATTCGAACCCATTCTTATGCAATAGGAGCAATGCCCCTACTTTCATAACTAAAGCTTGCCAAACGATCATAGATCTAACTTTGGTATCAGATTCACTCGTAGGCTCAGTCAAAAACTGGGCAGTCTCTGACGAGCACTCCTTCTCGGACCATAGATTCATAGAAACCGTATTGTCCCTTGATTCGCCCTTGCCGGTCAGCTTCGCCAACCCCAGACGAGCAGAATGGCACAGGTACAAAGAAGTTCTGACAAATATCCTCCCCATGGAACCGTCAGAAAGCATCACAAACCCACATGAGCTGGACGAAACAGTATACAAATTCACAGAGGCATGCAACACTGCCTTCAAAGTGGCATGCCCCACAGAGAAACCTAGAGGAAGGAAAAAACCCCCCTGGTGGACCCAACAACTATCAATCCTCAGAACCAACTGCAGATGCCTGTTTAACAGAGCAAAGGCGGGAAATGAGGACACCAATTGGCTGAACTACAAGTTTGAACTAGCCTCCTACAAAAAGGCCATTAGAAGAGCAAAACGAACGGCATGGCAGACCTTCTGCTCTGACATGGAAAAAACAACTGATGCCGCAAGGCTCAGGAAAATACTCTCTAAGACAGCCGCGCCCTTGGGCTATTTTCAAAAAGCAGATGGATCATGGTCAGACTCCAGTAAAGAGTCCTTGGACCTGCTCGTAGACGCTCACTTCCCGGGGAGCCAACAAGCAGGTCATCCACCTGAAAGAGGAGCAGGAGAGGGAATCGAAATAGATCCACTCCTATCAGACGGCAACATGAAATGGTCCATTCATAGTTTCAAACCATACAAATCGCCGGGACCGGACGGGATAACACCGGCTCACATCCAGCAAGCAGGACAAATAGCCATAAACTGGTTGAAAAAAATCTTCCAATCCATCCTGGCGGTAGGAGAACTACCAACAGCATGGTAAGAAACAAAGGTGGTTTTCATTCCCAAGGCAGGGAAGGCCACTCACACCACAGCAAAGGATTTTAGGCCAATAAGCCTAACATCATTCCTGCTTAAGAGCTTTGAAGGAATGATAAGCCTACACATAAGGGCCACCGTAGACCCGACACAAATATCAGAAGCACAACACGCTTACACCAAAGGTAAGTCAACCGAATCGGCGCTACACTTGGTGGTAAACAGCATCGAGAAATCACTCAACATCAAGGAATACACACTGATCGCATTCCTGGATATAGAGGGAGCCTTCAATAACGTGCTTCCCACCGCTATAACAGAATCTCTCACAGAACTAGGGGTTGAGCCGCCAATGGTGAGGCTAATCCATAAATTGCTGATAAGCAGAATGGTCACAGCCACACTAGGGACCTCAGCCCAGACTAGACTAGTGAACAGAGGCACCCCGCCTCAAATGGGGCTTAAACAACCAAGAGAGAACCAAAAAAGCGACCATTGCACTTTACTCCTGTAAAAAAGCAATCGGGCTAAGATGGGGCATGTCCCCAAGAATAGTTAACTGGATATACACAGCGGTAGTCAAGCCAATCCTACTGTACGGAGTGGCTCTGTGGTGGACCGCCTTACACAAACAATGCATACTGACTCCTCTAAACAAAGTACAGCGAATGGCGGCTTTGTGTATTAATGGAGCCCTTCGAACCACCCCGAATGAAGCGCTGAATGCGATCTTGAACCTCCCTAGCCTGGACTTAGCAGGCATGGAAAGGCCCAAATCGGCAGCTATTCGACTGAGGGACACAGGGCAGTGGAAAGCCCAATTATATGGCCATGCTAAAATTCTCCAGCATGATAAATCGATTCCGAAACTCACGGATCTATGCAAATCTATTGAATATAGTCACACACCCTTTGAGGCCCTGATTCCTGATAGAGAGGAATGGGAACAGGGCCGACCGGGCACGACGGACGCAATCTGTTTCTATACAGATGGCTCCAAATTAGAAGGACATGTCGGCGGAGGTGTATACTCCGAACAATGAGATATCAGGAAGTCATTCAGGCTCCCGGACCACTGTAGCGTCTTTCAGGCGGAGGTCCACGCTATAAAAGAAGCACTAACCTGTTTAAGGAAACTTAACCTCCAGAAAGGACACCTAAGCATATATAGTGACAGCCAAGCGGCTATTAAGTCGATCTACTCGACAAACACCAACTCCCGTACAATAGCAGACTGTCGCAGATCTCTCCACGAGATGCCAAATCAGTTTACTATCAGCCTAATATGGGTTCCGGGTCACCGGGACATCGTAGGCAACTGCATAGCGGACGAATTAGCCAGGCAGGGCACCACCAAGCCTCTCCTACCAGGAGAGGAAAATGTCGGTATGCCCATGGCTACTTGCAAGCTAAACATAAAAAACCACTTCAACACACTAGCCAACACCCATTGGCAAAACGCACCACAGTGTCGCATCTCTCACCAGACATGGCCTGTGATAAACAACAAAAAAACCTCGGAGTTACTCAAGCTTAGCCGCACAGAGTGTGGCATGTTGATCCGAGCTCTTACAGGCCACTGGCTTGTTGGCGCGCATGCCGGCAGGCTAAAAGCCCCGCAAAATGATTTCTGCAGAAGCTGTAGGGATGAGGAAGAAGTGGAAACGGTAGAACACCTTCTCTGCTTCTGCCCAGCCCTATGCAGACTCAGACTGAAACACTTAGGAAGCCCCTTCATCGACGATCTTACCGAAATATCGGAGATTAATTTCAAAAGCATAAGTGCCTTTATTAAGTCTTCCGGGTGGAAGACATGCTGATCAGCTTAACACAGGCTGAAACTACTAGAAACGGGACCCTAGAGAAGGAAGAAACGAGATCATGCGGTATCACAACGGACCCTTTGAGGTCTAAGTGTGTCGGACTATAGTCCGACAGCCGCCCTAACCTAACCTAACGTAACCTACTGCTTGAAGAGTTGAGACAGGAATAGCCGCAATTGTTTCTCGAATAGATTGCCTTAGTTCATTCAAATTTGTTGGTTTTGCTTTGTAGATGCACAACCCCACAAGAAAAAGTCAGGTGCAGTAAGGTCAGGCGACCTGGGTGGCCAACGGAATGTGGAGTTTCTGGATATCAGCTTATTGGGAAATTTTCGTCGCAATTCTGTCATAACAGGTTGGGCTATGTGAGGAGCTGCACCATCTTGCTGAAACCACACAGAGTTGAAAAAAAATCTCATTCGGCGTAATTCTGGATAGAAAAACTCTCTCAACATGCTCAAGTAACGGTCTCCAGTAACCGTAACGGTGTGACCGTTTTCTTCGAAGTAGTAGGGCCCGACAATGCAGAGTGATGAAACTGCACACCACACTGTGTGTGGATGCAATGGTAGATTCATTAAATAGAAAAAAAGTTATTATATTTTTTTTTTTTTGCTATCGGCTTTCATCAGCCACCCTTTAGAAGCTCGGTTCAAATTGGCAAAGAGCGCAGAGGATGTGGAGTTTCATCATGTCTGTCATCTCGTTGTCGAATTTGTACAAAACCTCATCATACACTTCTACATTGGTAACCCGACTTCTCATCTATCGTCTACCAATCTATTGCCGCCGCCAACTGACAATCAAGTAGCGCAACAGTCACTAACCGCCATGAGGCGAAAATTTGTAGCATTGGGAATTCCGCGTGTTCAGGTAACTTTGCAGTTCAGACAACTATTGGGTCTCGACAAAACTCCTTCAAAGCAGTAGTTGAATGCATAATTTAACCATCGATCTCAGGGTACCGTCCAGTACCTTAGCAAATCTGATCCGATTTTTCTAGCAGACCCTTACTATTTCAAACCTAAACGCTGGCTTGTTTTTCGACTTGCATAGCCAGCCTGCTGAAAAAATAAGAACAGCTTTTTCCCAATATTGTCTAAATGGTGACAAATAAAGTTCATTAAACATAAATATGTTTGTTTCTTATTATACCCGTTACTCGTACAAAAAAAGGCTATACTAGATTCGTCGGAAAGTATGTAACAGGCAGAAGGAAGCGTTTTCGACCCCATAAAATATACATATTCTTGATCAGGATCACTAGCCAAGTCGATCAAGCCATTTCCGTCTGTCCGTATGAACGCTAAGATCTCGGCAGGGTACCACCCCGTCCTACAGTTTTGATGCTAGTATAATAATTATAACTGAAATGTTTGTTCTCATCAATACCTATCGATTGACCCAAAAAAAGTTTGCACGCCCACTTTATCGCCCACAAGCCGCCCACAAATTGCAAGAGTATGAGCGCGGATATCTCGCAAACTATAAAAGATAGAGAATTGGGATTTAAGATTTATATTACCTGTACTTTTAGGTCAGGTTCCCGCAACTGCTCGATGTATTTTATTTAACTATATTTAACTATAATGTATTAGAAATTTATTATAAACTGGAAATTAATAAAAAATATACGCTCCTTTGGTGTCTATTACCTTTTGGAGGCGATTTGGAACGGAATCGACCAAGGTTTGAAGGTAATTTAAAGGAATATCTTTCCAAATCATTGTGACCTCAGTAATGGTTTCTGATTTTGTCCTGGTCAGAACAGTGCTTCTATTTCGCTTTATTAGCGACCACACATTTTCAATAATGTTTAAGTCAGGACCTTGTGGTGGCCAATCGAGGGTTTCCACCCCAACATCCACTAAAAACCTAGTAATCATTTTGGCCTTGTGGCATGGAGCGTTGTCCTGTTGGAAAATAAATTCCTTTCCTATTAATCTGTCGCCGGAAGAAAACGCATAGTTGTTTAAGGTGTCTTAATATCGTTTCTGGTTCATGGATTCGTCGATATGAACCAAGTCTCCCACACCATTATAAAAATGAACCTCAGAATATAACGCTTCCACCTCCATGGCTTTCTCTTTAACACACAGGAGCAATTTTTTTAAGTTAATTCTTGTTAATTCGCACAAAAACTTTCTTTTGAGACGCATGGAATTCAAAACTACTCTCATCCGTCCACAGCACATTCCGCCAAAATGAAGCGGGCTTGGAAATGTACCTTTTTGCAAACTCCAAACGCTTAAGTTTATTTTTTGGGGTGATAAAGGGTATTGGCCTTGCAATATATGTTTTCAAATTTGCATCAATCATACGCCTGCGTATTGTTCTTTCACTTATGGAAGTAGACTCAATCTCATTCCATTCCAAGGACACCGCCTTTGGAGTTTTTAGAGGGTCCTTCTTAAAAGCACGGACGATAAGACGATCTTCTTCAGCTCCTGTCTTTCGATTTCTGCCTTTAAATTTTTTGTATTTATTGATTTGATAATAAATGGTCTGACGAGACAAATTATATTCCTTGGCGTTGTTTTGTACGGAAACACCCAAGTTATGTTTGGTCACAACTTCGAATCTTATTTTGGTGCTCAGCTCAGATGTTTTTACCATTTTAAATATTAAAAAATCGACTTAATTCAATATTAATGAAAACTTGTATTAAAACACGCAATGACAAAATATATATGCCGCTGCAAAAATCGTTGCTTGCTGGCATTCTTATCAGCAGAACGAGAAAATAAAAGACGATTGACGAAATATTTAGCATATTTACAGTTATTAATTTTCATTTCTCTTTTATCATCATTTTTGGTTCATACAATGCACAGGTATTTAGTTCATGAGTCTAATAGTCAAATGAATACTATGACATAATATATATGCCGACTAGTGTATGTGAGTGGTCTTTGGTTTACCACACTTTCGACTTCGACCAACAATGTTTGAAGATCATTCATGTTCAGTTTGGCCCTTACGATTGTGGCCTTAAGGTAGCTCTTAAATGTTCGTATAAGTCGCTCCCAAAAACCTCCCCACCAGGCAGCTCTTTCGGGAATACATTTTCATGTGATTCGCTTATCTGCTGGGAACTGTTGAATTTTTGGGGCATTCATAAGTTTTCCAATTTCGTTACTTCCAAGTTCGCTCGCTTAAATGTCTTGGCATTGTCCAATATGATAAATCGAACCTCTCCTCTTTTTCCAATAAAACGCCTTAAAGCGTTGATGCTAGTCTCCACTTTTATGTCGGTGACCAACTTCAAATGCACCCCGCTAATTGCAGCACATGTAAATAGCATGATGTAAACTTTGCGGTGCGTGTTTAGGTCGCTCAACACGTATAGTGGTCCCGCAAAATCTAGACCTGTCGTCTCAAACGGCTTGCTTGTAACCAGCCGTTCGATTGTCCAGGGCTCGTTTCCGCTTTTACCATGGAATCGTTTGCATTTCTCGTTTGCATTTTTTCGGTCTCTGTTGTACACGGACGTGTTTTATATTTGCTGCCACATGTATTCGCCTAGTGTCTAAATTACCGATCTTATATATTCCCAAAGTTTACATTTTCAACTCGGTTGAGACCGCCGTTTGAATGCAAATTAGTTATTTGTGCTAAAACCATTATCTTTATTATTAAATTGGATAATTGTTAACAACGCGGGTGCTTTGTGCATTGTTGTTGTTTCTTATTTACATTGTTGCTTTGACGCTCTCTCTCACCGTTCGCTCTGCTACATTCTCCCAACTTCAGTCACCGGCTCTCATTTTCGAGTTAACGGGTCTTTGCTGAATTGGTCTTATCGCTCTCTTTTCTTATCTTTCCTCTGCGTTTTGAAAAGCCACACAGCTGTTGCCACTCATCTAAAGCTTCCTACTTTTTATACTTTTTCTACATTCTACATTTAACTGACAACAATGTCTGCCTGCTCTGTTGTTGGTTGCCAATTTGTTGGCAAAATCACTTCTCGGCAGCCAATTGTTAGTTGCTGGTTATGTGAGAACATTGCGCACGCTAAATGTGCAGACTTTGGGCATAGTGCTGCCCAAATTGCTGATCGCACTAGATATAATGCTAACCTGGACTGGACGTGCCCTATATGCCTACATATCAAAATTGATATCAGAGAATTTATGAGGCAAACGGAGCTGGAGTCCCAGGCATTACGTGCATAACGTGGGCATTACGATTTACGGACTTATTAAGTCAATTTAATGTCACGACTCCAACTTTAAAGGTCGGATTCTTCTAAGTGAATCTTCATTAAATATAAATCGTAGTCCTACAATGCCTAATGTCACTGCCTAATGACAGACAGACAGACAGACGGACAGACGGACATGGCTAGATCGACTCGGCTAGTGATCCTGATCAAGAATATATATACTTTATGAGGTCGGAAACGCTTCCTTCTGCCTGTTACATACTTTCCGACGAATCTGGTATACCCTTTTACTCTACGAGTAACGGGTATAAACAGCTCCCTTTCCACGACTTCTTTGTAGGCGCCCTGCTCTGATTTAAATTCAAAAAACTAAATTTCTTAATTAACTATCATAATGTTCGGGGGCTTTTCAGAAAACTCTCTACGCTTTTTATAAATAGTTAAATTTTTGAGGCCAATGTTATTGTACCATCCGTACACGATAGTGAGATTTTGTCTAATAACTTTTTTGTTTATCGGAAGGATCGTCAGACCCGTCGTGGTGGAGGCGTTCTTATTCGAGTCAAATCCAATTTAACTTCTGAGTTTGTTGATATTTCTGAATCATCAGGTATTGAATTTATTTCCGTAAAATTATCTTTCCCAAAAGGTAACATTGACAATGATTCTTAGGATGCAAAATGATTTTATCTTTGCAGCAAGTTAACAGGATTCCAATTTATATTGGTCGTCTTCTTGACTTAATCTTTGTTTTTGATTCAGCTCTGTATTAATGAATTTTTTAACAATCCTAGGCCTGCAATAAATGTACAGCCTAGTTTCTGTTTTAAGAGGACTGATTACGGCAGACTAGTGGAATCTTTATCGACAGTAAGCTGGTCCTTCTAGTTGACCTTCCTGTTGATGATGCAGTTAGGTACTTTTATGAGGTCCTTTACCGTCTATTTGATGAACATGTCCCTCTTTCCTCCATGAAGAATTCTTACAGCTCTCCATGGTTTACCCGTCAACTTTCTTATCTAAAGAATAAAAAAACCAGACTATTTCAACGGTTCAAAATATTCGGCTTACAGACTTAACCAACTATAGTTCAGCAAAGGTGGAATTTGTCCAGTACAATTCTGACTGTTACAAAAATTACCTATCTCGTTGCAAGCGTGATTTCAATGTAATCCTAAGCTTTTTTATTCTTTCGTCAATTCTAAACGGAAATCTAACTGCTTCCCTCCTTCTCTTTTTCTCAATAATAATGTAGCATCTGATGATAATGATATTTCCAACTTATTAACAGACTTTTTTCAATCGACATATACGAAATGAAATAGTGTCATTAATAAAGATTATCCATACCCACTACCTCATTTGAACTCTATCTTCAAACCAGTGATTGATGTATCTGTTGTTCTTCAGAGTCTTAATACTCCTAAGCTCTCATTTTCACCGGGTCCTGGAAAAATACCAAATTGTATACTTAGGAATTGTTCATCTATTGTTCATCTTATCTTCCTCTTCCGTTAACATTGATATTTAATCTGTCCCTAAGTCAATGTAGATTTTCATCCATATGGAAGGAATCCTTTATTCTCCCATTGCTTAAAAAAGGGAACAAGTCCGATAGCTCAAACTACCGTGGTATTGCTAAACTCAGTTCTATTCCTAATCTTTTCGAAAAAAATATTACCTGTCAGTTGCAGCATCATTGCCGGTTTATTTTTTCACCTTGTCAGCATGGTTTCACTAGATGTCGCTCCACTTTTAAAAACCTACTTGAATTTACGTCTTTAATTACTAGAGGTTTTCTGACACATCATCAAAGTGATGTGACTTCTACCGATTTCTCTAAAGCTTTTGATTCAGTGAACCATAGGATTCTTATTTATAAATTGTCCCTTTTAGGTTTTCCACCCAATCTACTAGAGTGGATATTTTCCTACTCTTCTAATAGAACTCAAATGGTCTGTTTTAATAATAAAATTTTAAAAATAATTAATGTAACTTCTGGAATGCCACAGGGTAGCCACCTGAGACCTTTACTTTTTGGCTTAATGATTAATGATCTAGCTTATGTTATAAAATCATCAACTGTTTTAATGTATGCAGATGATGTCAAGCTATATTTGTCCATGTGTTTACCTAATTCATATTATGACCTTCAAATAGATCTTGATTGTTTGTATACGTGGTGCATGATTAAAAGGTTGAATTTGAACTATTCTAAATGTAACTTTATGACCTTTTATCGTTGTTATCCATCTCTGTATTCTTATTCTATCGAAAATAACGCCCTTGAACGTATTTTTTCTGTTCAGGATCTTGGCGTTTTATTTGATCATAAATTTAGTTTTAAAGACCATAAATCTACTATAGTTGACAAAGCCAGAAGTCTCCTGGCGTTTATGAAGCGTTGGTCAAGGGAGTTAGATGATCCATACACAACAAAGCCTTTGTATGTTTCTCTTGTTCGTCCGTCAATGGAATATTGCTCTTGTATATGGTCACCTAAAAATAGCTGTTACCAAAATATGATAGAGTCCGTTCAAAAACAATTCCATTTATTTGCTTTGAGAGGTTTAAAATGGCACACAGGAAGTCGATTGCCCTCTTATCATGCGAGGTTGCGCCTACTGGACTTACCAACCCTGCACCATCGTAGAAAGTATCATGGAGCTATGTTTTTGCATAAGTTAATTAATGGTGGTGTCGACTCTCCTTTCCTTCTTAGTTCCCTCAACTAGAATGAACCCTGTAGAACAGTTCGTCGTTTTCGTCCGTTGATAGCCCTAACGCGACTAATTATGATAAACTTATGTATTTTCTATCTCCCAATAATTTGTAAATTTCTATGTTACTAACCATTCTATGTGAGCATGTATTTTAAACTGTCTATTGTTATGTCGTCTTTTTCCATGTCCTCGATTTCGTTTACTTGCCCAAATCGGTTTAGGGTTCCGCGCGTAACAAGCATTGCTTGATGTCGTAAGAGCCACTTGTTTGTACTGACCATAGTGCATCAACGTCCAAGAATGTATGACACAGCCCTTGAGTATATTCTTGATGAGCTGTCGACCTCGTATTCTCCAAAATCGCTTACGTATTTGTGTCAATGTTGCGTTTATGCCGCTGTGTTGCAGCTGCTGGTGAGCGTCCCTTACCAATAGATAGATTTTTGTCAGTAAAACTGGGCTAGTTAATTCCCCAAATTCACTATTAAGTGTCTGTTTATCCTTATAATTCCATCACTCATATAATGTTTTAAGGTTATAATCTTTGATTGTTTAGGAACATTTTTATCCCTCACCAACGCTGCTAATTCAGCTCCAAATTCCTTTTGCTGTACATATTGTATCCAATAACGCTCCACTCCTTGAAGGTCTTCCTCAGTTATTTTTTGAATATCCTCATTGCTTATGTTACCCTTATCATTGATAGGGCGCAGCACCAGCGCCGTGACTCTAAGTGTCTCCATGAGTGTTCCATAACGCTGTAAAGGAAACACTGGTTCGCTCTCCTCTTTGATAATGTTCACTTCGCTCTAAGTCGTGACTGCCAATATAGATTTCTCGTTAGGTAAAGTGGCGACTGTTAACGGCCAGCTGCTGCTGCACGCCGATAACCAAGGGGGTCAATCATATACATTCATTATTTTGTTGATCTCGCTGACCTTAGCTTTGAGAACGATGTGGAATCTGTCCACATAAAAACAAGATACTTAGCCAATCTGGCGGCCACTAGTGCAGCGGTCAGCTCCAGCCTACGCAATGTGTGTGAACTTCCCTCCTTTATGGGGCTCACTAGGTTTTTATAGTACTTATGTACTTTACCGTCGACTCCAGATTCACGCTTAGTTCATCGGTTATAGTGTTTCACTTCACTCCAAGCACCTTTTGCTCTATTAGCTTCTGCGAATACTTCTCTTATTTTAAAGTCGTTGGAGTTCCATTTACATAGATTAAAGCTGGCTTTTTGCATTAACATTTTCGCTGATTTGTATAACTCGTCTCGATAAGCCTCGTTTATCGCTATTTGAAGGAACGCCTTTTTAATGTCAGCAACGATCGCAATTTTCTGGCAACGAATTCTTATTAGAATTGCAGTTAAATCAGTAAGTAAATTGATACCAGAATCAAGATGGTCATTTAGGGACGCTGTGTTGTTGTTTTCGCTCGAAGAGGTATCAAAGACAATACGCATTTTTGTTGTGTCTTTGTCATCTCTATAAACTGGGCGATGAGGCATTTAGTATGGCTTACTGTTGCTGGAAATTTATAACGCTAACTCCGCAATGCCATCGGTCAATAACTCCCTCATACCTTTTTCGTTCTCGATCATTTTGTCGTAATTCCACATTAACTTGTTGGTCAGGTTACTCAGTCGTGACATCGCTACGTTATTGTTGTCACTTAAATCATCTTTTGTTATTCTCCAGGGCATCTCTGCGGCATATCTGCCGTTCCCGATGTTTAACTTCCCTGCAGTACCATTCAGCGCTTATTGAGCACTCAATCACTGCAAAAAGCTCATCACTCAGCGCTCAATGAGCGCACAATTTGTATGGAGCTATGTGCTGAAATTAACATAGGCATGTCCTAGGGTTCATCAGTGCTCAAAAAATAGCACTCATTGAGCGCTTTTTTGAGCACCCTCTTGAGCGCTCGATTGAGCAGCTGAAAAAGCACACGTTCAGCACATGTTGAGCGCTCGATTGAGCAGCTGAAAAAGCACACGTTCAGCACATGTTGAGCGCTCGATTGAGCAGCGATAAAAGCACACATTCAGCACACGTTGAGCGCTCATTCAAGCAGCGAAAAAGCGCACTTTCAGCGCACGTTGAGCGCTTAGCAGCAAAAAAAATTTCAGTTGTAATTTTTATTTTTATTTGTTTATTTTAAAAATTGAGCTCGGGGGTTTCCGGTGTTATCGGGGTCGCTGGCACCTCCTCCTCAGCATCTGGTGCCGGCGTTGCCTTTTTTTGGTTCAACTCAAGTTTTTAACGCACCGCATTGCCTTCTGCAGCGCCTTTTCGGGAGGCTCCGAGGGATCGACCAGGGCGATTGCATCTAGTATTAGAAAAAAATTAGTTTTAAAAATAAAACAAGACGAGAATAAAAACGAGTGACCGAAAGTAATCGTTATTTGTAAGATTTATTTATAATAAAAGAAATGTTATCTTTGGCATTCAATGTAAAAATCCCAGAAGTCTTTTAAAAATTAAACTTACAAACAATAGTTACTTTCAGCCTCAATAAAAACTTACTTAATAAGTAAGTTGTGGGACAGAACAAGTTCCTCGGATAATATGCTTAAGATGGAACGATTTAGCCTTCCATTTTTTTATAGATTTACCTTCAGCCTTGTCTAAAAATATAAGAAAATGCAAAAAATATCGAGAAGAAATTAGCAAACTTTTGTTTTCGGTCACTTGATTTATTTTATTTTGTTGTAAACAATTATTACGAAAAATAAACCACACATTATTTATGTATTTTATATTATTTATTAAAACATTTATTTATTTTGCAGATGCGGAAAAAAAATAACACTTTTCCAGGAACTGAAAATTGGAGATGTTTGAGATTTTTATTTAAATACGTACACAAAAGTAAGAATTGTTGTTAAATGTTATTAATATTCATTTTTATCGAATTTTAACCACAAATATAAGTTTTAAAAACAAACATCTCTTATTTTTTGTCCCTAGAAACTTTGCACTCAATAAGATTTTTAAATTCTTTCACAGATTTGTTTATTATATGCACCATTTGTTGCTTTTCACGTCAAAAATTAATATTTTTCACAGCTATTTTTTTTCCGCCACGTGTTATTTTGGGAATCTTGTATTTCCCTTATTTTTAATATAGATTATCTTGTTTTTTACTCTCACTGTTTTCAATATTATTAGTCTGCGACAGACTTACCTGGGAATCGTTTCTTTTTCACTTTTAAGGCACTAATTTAATTTAATTTAGTAAATTGCTGGTATTTTTGCTTCAACTTCTAACTCCTTCACTAAAGTAAACGCAAGTGAAAAGACGAAAAAAGGCGCGTGCCTTCCAGAAAAACAACAAGCAACAACAACAAAGGTTCCGCTAAGCCGTTGTTGTTTTTTTTGCATGTCCCGTTTGGTCTATGCATCTTGCACATAAAAGCAGGGTATTTATAGACATATCCGACTATGCAAATCGGTTTATAAAAATCTATTCTTAAAACTTCACATATTATTAAATAATATTAAAAAACCTATAAATTTTTTTAAGAAATACAAATATTTGAAAACAGAAACCTATTATTTTAAATGGTTGTTTTATCATTTACGAACAAATGTTGCATTATTCAAAAGGCAAGGGTGCACAAAAGTCTATATATTTTAGTTGCTGGGCCTCCTTCCCATCACACGCACTTTTCCGTCTGAGACATGGCGAGAGAGGGAGAGCCCAAAATTACTTTTTGTGCGTTCTCTTTGCGGACCCGACTGAGAGCGCGTCGCTTTGCCGCCGTTGCGCTCAGCTCTGCCGGCGTCGCTGGCTTCTCTGCCGACGTCGCAGTCGGCTTCGTGATGATTGGGCGCTTAACAAAATTGTGGAACTGCAGGGTAGCCACTAGATTTGTGTCGATATTTTCTCTGCTGTCGTAGTTTAATTTTTAATAATTATCTGGCCCAATGAGCATATGTATGCTTTTGAACAACTCGACGCCTTTAACCGCTCTGTCCGCTATGTTTTGGTTCGTTTGTTTTGACACGAGTGGATCAGGCAAAATATCCCTGCAGTACCATTCAGCGCCTATTGAGCACTCAATCACTGCAAAAATCACTGAGCGCTCAATGAGCGCGCAATTTCTATGAAAATGAGTGCTTAAATTAACATAGGCATGTCCTAGGGTTCATCAGTGCTCATAAAACAGCACGTATTCGGCGCTTTTTTGAGCACCCTTTTCAGCGCTTTTTTGAAAAAGCACACGTTTAGCACATGTTGAGCGCTCGATTAAGCAGCGGAAAAAGCACACATTCAGCACACGTTGAGCGCTCGTGTAAGCAGCAAAAAATCACATGTTAGGCACCTTTTCATCGCGTAGCAGCAAATATATTTGAATTTCGAATTTAATTTTATCAAAATCGGACGACTATATCATATAGCTGCCATAGGAACGATCGGAAAATTGGTAGAAAAATAATATGAAACAAATTATAGCTTCGGTGTTTTTTAACATATAACCTCCTACGCTTGGAAATAACATTTTTTAATTAGTTCTGAATTTCGAATTTAATTTTATCAAAATCGGACGACTATATCATACAGCTGCCATAGGAACGATCGGGAAATTGGTAGGAAAATAATATGAAACAAATTATAGCTTCGGTGTTTTTTGACATATTATCTTATACTATTGGGAATATCATTTTTTGTGTTTTTAAATTTAATAATTATAGCTGCAAGGGTATATAAGCTTCGGCTTGCCGAAGCTAACTTTCTTTCTTGTTTTTTATATATTTGGATCTTTATTTTAAAATGTTTGCTCGGGGGTTCCCGGTCCTAACGGAGTCGTTGGCACCTCCTCGCCAACATCTGGGGCCGGAGTTCCCTTTTTTTTGGTGCAGCTCAAATTTTTCACGCACCGCATTGCCTTCTGCAGCGCCTTTTTGGGATGATCCGAGGGCCAGAGCGATTGCATCTAGTATTAGTAGAAAAATTAGTTTTGAAAATAGAACGAGACGAGAATAAAAACAAGGAAGAACGCTATAGTCGAGTACCTCGACTATCAGATACCCGTTACTCAAAGGGAAATGGAGATATGCAAGCAGCAAAGCGAGATTAAAATGCGCCACCTACCGGCGGTAGACAGATTTAAGCGTTATGGGCGTTAGAGTGGGCGTGGCAAATTTATTTTTGGATCAATCGATAGGTATTGACGACACCAATACATTTCAGTTAAAATTTTTTATCTAGCATGCAAATTGTGGGCGTCACAGGTTTTCGCGGTTTGTGGGCGTTTAAGTGGGCGTGGCAAACTTTTTTTTAGGTCAATCGATAGGTATTGATGAGAACAATACATTTCAGTTAAAATTTTCTATCTAGCATCAAAACTGTAGAAGTTACAGTTTTGGGCGGTTTGTGGGCGTTAGAGTGGGCGTGGCAGTCTACTGAAACAAACTTGCGCTGCGTAAGAAGCTCAGGAATTTGCACGCCAAATCTCAATAGCCCAGCTCTTATAGTTTCCGAGATCTCAGCGTTCATCCGGACAGACAGACGGACTGACGGATATGGCAAGATCGACTCGGCTAGTGATCCTGATCAAGAATATATATACTTTATGGGATCGGAAACGCTTCCTTCTGCCGGTTACATACTTTCCGACGAATCTGGTATACCCTTTTACTCTACGAGTAACGGGTATAAACAGCTCCCTTTCAACGACTTCTTTGTAGGCGCCCTGCTCTGATTTAAATTCAAAAAGCTAAATTTCCTAATTAACTATCATAATGTTCGGGGGCTTTTCAGTAAACTCTCTACGCTTTTTATAAATAGTTAAATTTTTGAGGCAAATTGTGGGCGTCACAGGTTTTCGCGGTTTGTGGGCGTTTAAGTGGGCGTGGCAAACTTTTTTTTAGGTCAATCGATAGGTATTGATGAGAACAATACATTTCACTTAAAATTTTCTATCTAGCATCAAAACTGTAGGAGTTACAGTTTTGGGCGGTTTGTGGGCGTTAGAGTGGGCGTGGCAGTCTACTGAAACAAACTTGCGCTGCGTAAGAAGCTCAGGAATCTGTACGCCAAATCTCAATAGCCTAGCTCTCATAGTTTCCGAGATCTCAGCGTTCATCCGGACAGACAGACGGACAGACGGACAGACGGACATGGCTAGATCGACTCGGCTAGTGATCCTGATCAAGAATATATATACTTTATGGGGTCGGAAACGCTTCCTTCTGCCTGTTACATACTTTCCGACGAATCTAGTATACCCTTTTACTCAACGAGTAACGGGTATAAAAACGAGTGACCGAAAGTAATCGTTATTTGTAAGTTTAATTTATAATAAAGAAAATGTTATCTTTTGCATTTAAAGGAAATCACAGAAGTCTTTTAAAAATTAAACTTTTAAATAAACTTAAGCTTGAATTTTAAAAAAGAAGACAAGAAATTCGGAAATTTTTGTTCTCGGTCACTTGATTTTTTATTCTTTTTTGTAAAAAATTATAAAGAACAAGGAAGAACGCTATAGTCGAGTACCTCGACTATCAGATACCCGTTACTCAGCTAAATAGAGATATGCAAGCAGCAAAGCGAGATTAAAATGCGCCACCTACCGGCGGAATACAGATTTAAGCGTATGGGCGTTAGAGTGGGCGTGGCAAATTTTTTTTTGGATCAATCGATAGGTATTGATGAGACCAATACATTTCAGTTGAAATTTTTTATCTAGCATGAAAATTGTGGGCGTCACAGGTTTTCGCGGTTTGTGGGCGTTAAAGTGGGCGTGGCAAACTTTTTTTTGGGTCAATCGATAGGTATTGATGAGAACAATACATTTCAGTTAAAATTTTCTATCTGGCATCAAAACTGTAGGAGCCACAGTTTTGGGCGCTTTGTGGGCGTTAGAGTGGGCGTGGCACTCTGCTGAAACAAACTTGCGCTGCGTAAGAAGCTCAGGAATCTGCACGCCAAATCTCAATAGCCTAGCTCCCATAGTTTCCGAGATCTCAGCGTTCATCCGGACGGACAGACAGACGGACAGACGGACATGGCTAGATCGACTCGGCTAGTGATCCTGATCAAGAATATATATACTTTATGGGGTCGGAAACGCTTCCTTCTGCCTGTTACATACTTTCCGACGAATCTAGTATACCCTTTTACTCTACGAGTAACGGGTATAAAAATATACCACACCTTATTTAAAAAGCTTTGTATTATTTAAGAAAAATTTTTTTATTTTGCATTTGCGGGAAACTAACACTTGTCCAGGGACTAAAAATTGAGACTTTTACTTAAATAGCCATGTTTGTTTACGTACGCAATAGTAAAAACTGTAGTTTAAGGTTATTATTATTCATTTTTAACTAATTTTAACCACAAACATAAGTTTTAACAAGGAAGAACGCTATAGTCGAGTACCTCGACTACCAGATACCCGTTACTCAGCTAAATGGAGATATACAAGCAGCAAGATTATACAAGATATACGAGATTAAAATGCGCCACCTACCGGCGGTAGACAGACTTAAGTGTTATGGGCGTTAGAGTGGGCGTGGCAAATTTTTTTTTGATCAATCGATAGGTATTGACGAGACCAATACATTTCAGTCAAAATGTTTTATCTAGCATGAAATTTGTGGGCGTCACAGGTTTGGGCGGTTTGTGGGCGTTAAAGTGGGCGTGGCAAACTTTTTTTTAGGTCAAGCGATAGGTATTGATGAGAACAATACATTTCAGTTAAACTTCTTTTATCCTAGCATCAAAACTGTAGGAGGCACAGTTTTGGGCGGTTTGTGGGCGTTAGAGTGGGCGTGGCACTCTGCTGAAACAAACTTGCGCTGCATAAGAAGCTTAGGAATTTGCACGCCAAATCTCAATAGCCCAGCTCTTATAGTTTCCGAGATCTCAGCGTTCATCCGGACAGACAGACGGACTGACGGATATGGCAAGATCGACTCGGCTAGTGATCCTGATCAAGAATATATATACTTTATGGGATCGGAAACGCTTCCTTCTGCCGGTTACATACTTTCCGACGAATCTGGTATACCCTTTTACTCTACGAGTAACGGGTATAAACAGCTCCCTTTCAAAGACTTCTTTGTAGGCGCCCTGCTCTGATTTAAATTCAAAAAGCTAAATTTCCTAATTAACTATCATAATGTTCGGGGGCTTTTCAGTAAACTCTCTACGCTTTTTATAAATAGTTAAATTTTTGAGGCCAATATTATTGTACCATTCGTACACGATAGTGAGATTTTGTCTAATAACTTTTTTGTTTATCGGAAAGATCGTCAGACCCGTCGTGGTGGAGGCGTTCTTATTCGAGTCAAATCCAATTTAACTTCTGAGTTTGTTGATTTTTCTGAATCATCAGGTATTGAATTTATTTCCGTAAAATTATCTTTCCCAAAAAGTAACATTGACAATGATTCTTAGGATGCAAAATGATTTTATTGATGGTGCTATCTTTGCAGCAAGTTGAGAGGATTCCAATTCATATTGGTCGTCTTCTTGACTTAATCTTTTTTTTTGATTCAGCTCTGTATTAATGGATTTTTTTAATAATCATAGGCCTGCAATAAATGTACAGCCAAGTTTGTGTTTTAAGAGGACTGATTACGGCAGACTAGTGGAATCTTTATCGACAGTAAGCTGGTCCTTTCTAGTTGACCTTCCTGTTGATGATGCAGTTAGGTACTTTTATGAGGTCCTTTACCGTCTATTTGATGAACATGTCCCTCTTTCCTCCATGAAGAATTCTTACAGCTCTCCATGTTTTACCCGTCAACTTTCTTATCTAAAGAATAAAAAAACCAGACTATTTAAACGGTTTAAAATATTCGGCTTACAGACTTAACCAAATATAGTTCAGCTAAGGTGGAATTTGTCCAGTACAATTCTGACTGTTACAAAAATTACCTATCTCGTTGCAAGCGTGATTTCAAAAGTAATCCTAAGCTTTTTTATTCTTTCGTCAATTCTAAACGGAAATCTAACTGCTTCCCTCCTTCTCTTTTTCTCAATAATAATGTAGCATCTGATGATAATGATATTTCCAACTTATTAGCAGACTTTTTTCAATCGACATATACGAAATGAAATAGTGTCATTAATAAAGATTATCCATACCCACTACCTCATTTGAACTCTATCTTCAAACCAGTGATTGATGTATCTGTTGTTCTTCAGAGTCTTAATACTCCTAAGCTCTCATTTTCACCGGGTCCTGGCAGAATACCAAATTGTATACTTAGGAATTGTTCATCTATTGTTTTTTTTTTTAATTTTTTTAAAAAGGGTCAAAAAAACGGGTTTTGAATGAGAAGACCCCTTAAATAGAAAATTAGCAAATTTTTTCTTATTTTTAGAGGTATGTTATCTAAACTCCCAGACTATAAGGTTGGTGTAGTTTTACATTTGCTGCCATAGGAAAAATCAACTATTTTGTATATATTTCATAAATTTAAATATCTTCCCCCGTCTAATTCTCAAGCTGTACACCTACTAAAATAATATCATATCAAAAAATCATAAATTAAACAATCATATTGTAAGCCAATTTATTATATTGATATTTTCAAAGCTATTAACGAATTAATATTATTATAACAAATATTTATAATGTTTCTTCAAGTAAGTTGAGCACAGATTCAAGTAGCGTTGATTTATCCTTCTTTCCATGTTTTCTTTGCCCAGTTATAAATGGGTCCGACCGTAAAATGAGTGTGTTCAATATGTCTGTGTTTGTTGCAATCCGTGACATTTTTCGGCTGTGATACAATCTACATTTTTTTAATTCCTTATTATTAGACTCGGCAGCTTCTTCCGAAAGCTATCCGATTGACATGAGTGTATGCTCAATTACAGAAGATCCATGAACTAACACCTTATGGACTGTAGCTGTCAAACAGTACCATGGATACTCTTTTATCAATTCCTTAGCAGTATCGATGGCATATTCAATAAATTTGTCCAAATTTATTTTGTAAACAAAAATTTTAAAAGAAAAACGGAAAAGTAATTAGAATAATTTTAAGTAAAAGAAATAAACTGACAAATAGAAGCTGTAAACAATCACAAAAGACGAACACAAAGACACAACAAAAACAGAGACTCAAAAGACGACACAGGGGCTCCGCTGCAGCGCGCTGGCAAAATTTGACCTTGAAAAAATAAGAAGTCGTGTTAGCATATTAACGATTACAACTACATTCGCAACATTCCGCACCTAACTTTAACGATTTTAAAATCTTAAAACTCTGATAAATATAAAAAAAATCCTTGTTTGGAATCGTGTGGGATCACAACTAAAACTTTAGGTAAACAAATTTGAGACACACAAAACAGGTACAAACAAAGAGGTTTCACATATCAATTTAGATTTTATTAATTTCATATCAAGTTAGTATAAATTAATTTCATAAAGTAAAATAAATACCTTGAGCTTCAAAATCTATTTTGAATAAAATAAATTTATCAACTTGAACAGTTACCAGTCCGATTTGAAGTGCGCTTTTGCTTTGAAATATTTCACCACAGCTCCGATGCGCTGTTGAAATGAACACGTGTTCATGCTTTTGATTCTATTTTTAGAATGTACCGTTGGGTTTCCAGCGAAAACCGGTTTGCAAATTGAAAGATTGGACATTTTAGAGACAAGCTGTGTAAATTTAATTTAAATATTTTCAAATCGGTTTTTTTTGATTTTTGGCCTCTGACGGAACCACTGTGCAGTGGTAAAAAAATTTACGGGCATAAACTTTCAGCGCCTTAAATCTTGTATAGCGAAACCCGTGTGACTAAAGAGATTTTTGGCGAATAAGCATATTAACTTAACATTTATCAATTCTTAATTTTAAAGCTAAATAACGAGTAGCTGATAATCGAGACGTTCTCTTATGTTTTTTCTATAATCGTGGTTCCCTTTTGGTTGTTCCTTTTGTTTTGAGAGAGTGCGCGGACTACCAAAAGTGCGGTGAGAGAAGTAAGCAAAGCTAAGAGCGGGAGAACTTCAAGAGAATTTAATTTTAATTGTAAGTGATAATCAGATAATATAAAAAAAGAGAAGTCAAACGGAGAGGCTCAAAATAAATTGGGAAAAATCTAGAGATATACAACAAAGGCTTAATAAATAAATTAAGCATTAACTGACAGTGGTCAGAGATAAAAAAAAATTACCTGACAGTGGTTAGAGGGAGAGTGAGATAGAACAAGGAAGAACGCTATAGTCGAGTACCTCGACTATCAGATACCCGTTACTCAGCTAAATGGAGATATGCAAGCAGCAAAAGCGAGATTAAAATGCGCCACCTACCGGCGGTAGACAGATTTAAGCGTTATGGGCGTTAGAGTTGGCGTGGCAAATTTATTTTTGGATAAATCGATAGGTATTGACGACACCAATACATTTCAGTTAAAATTTTTTATGTAGCATGCAAATTGTGGGCGTCACAGGTTTTCGCGGTTTGTGGGCGTTTAAGTGGGCGTGGCAAACTTTTTTTTTAGGTCAATCGATAGGTATTGATGAGATCAATACATTTCAGTTAAAATTTTTTATCTAGCATCAAAACTGTTGGAGTTACAGTTTTGGGCGGTTTGTGGGCGTTAGAGTGGGCGTGGCAGTCTACTGAAACAAACTTGCGCTGCGTAAGAAGCTCAGGAATCTGTACGCCAAATCTCAATAGCCTAGCTCTCATAGTTTCCGAGATCTCAGCGTTCATCCGGACAGACGGACAGACGGACAGACGGTCAGACGGACAGACGGACAGACGGACAGACGGACATGGCTAGATCGACTCGGCTAGTGATCCTGATCAAGAATATATATACTTTATGGGGTCGGAAACGCTTCCTTTTGCCTGTTACATACTTTCCGACGAATCTAGTATACCCTTTTACTCTACGAGTAACGGGTATAACAAGGAAGAACGCTATAGTCGAGTACCTCGACTATCAGATACCCGTTACTCAAAGGGAAATGGAGATATGCAAGCAGCAAAGCGAGATTAAAATGCGCCACCTACCGGCGGTAGACAGATTTAAGCGTTGTGGGCGTTAGAGTGGGCGTGGAAAATTTATTTTTGGATCAATCGATAGGTATTGACGACACCAATACATTTCAGTTAAAATTTCTTATCTAGCATGTAAATTGTGGGCGTCACAGGTTTTCGCGGTTTGTGGGCGTTTAAGTGGGCGTGGCAAACTTTTTTTTAGGTCAATCGATAGGTATTGTTGAGAATAATACATTTCAGTTAAAATTTTCTATCTAGCATCAAAACTGTAGGAGTTACAGTTTTGGGCGGTTTGTGGGCGTTAGAGTGGGCGTGGCAGTCTACTGAAACAAACTTGCGCTGCGTAAGAAGCTCAGGAATCTGTACGCCAAATCTCAATAGCCTAGCTCTCATAGTTTCCGAGATCTCAGCGTTCATCCGGACAGACGGACAGACGGACAGACGGTCAGACGGACAGACGGACAGACGGACAGACGGACATGGCTAGATCGACTCGGCTAGTGATCCTGATCAAGAATATATATACTTTATGGGGTCGGAAACGCTTCCTTCTGCCTGTTACATACTTTCCGACGAATCTAGTATACCCTTTTACTCTACGAGTAACGGGTATAACTATAGGTAAACAAATTTGAGACATACAAAACAGGTACAAACAAAGAGGTTTCACATATCAAGTTAGAGTTTATTAATTTCATATCAAGTTAGTATAAATTAATTTCATAAAGAAAAATAAATACCTTGAGCTTCAAAATCCATTTTGAATAATATAAATTTATCAACTTGAACAGTTACCAGTCCGATTTGAAGTGCGCTTTTGCTTTGAAATGAACACGTGTTCATGCTTTTGATTCTATTTATAGAATGTACCGTTGGGTTTCCAGCGAAAACCGGTTTGCAAATTGGAAGATTGCACATTTTAGAGACAAACTGTGTAAATTTAATTTAAATATTTTCAAATCGGTTTTTTTGATTTTTGGCCTCTGACGGAACCACTGTGCATCGGCAAAGCAGCACAACAGGGACCAACCGGTCTAATACGAGCAAGGAAGAACGCTATAGAAGAGTACCCCGACTATCAGACACCCGCCACCTACCGGCGGTAGACAGATTTAAGCGTTATGGGCGTTAGAGTGAGCGTGGCAAACTTTTGGATCAATCGATAGGTATTGACGAGACCAATACATTTCAGTAAAGATTTTTTATCTAGCATGAAAATTGTGGGCGTCACAGGTTGTGGCGGTTTGTGGGCGTTTAAGTGGGCGTGGCAAACTTTTTATTTGGTCAATCGATAGGTTTAGATGAGAGCAATAAAATTTTTTTTAAAATTTTTATTCTAGCTTCAAAACTGTAGGAGCCACAGTTTTAGGAGGTTTGTGGGCGTTAGAGTGGGCGTGGCACATTGCTGAAACAAACTTGCGCTGCGTCTTACGCTCAGGAATTTGCACGACAAATCTCAATAGCCTAGCTCTTATAGTTTCCGAGATCCCAGCGTTCATCCGGACAGACAGACAGACGGACATGGCTAGATCGACTCGACTAGTGATCCTGATCAAGAATATATATACTTTATGGGGTCGGAAACGCTTCCTTCTGCTTGTTACTGTACCCTTTCACTATACGAGTAACGGGTATAAAAAGAGTCTTACCCCAAGGAGTAAATGGGCTTTCTCCTAAGGAACCCACCTCAGATAAAAATATCTGAAAACGAAGGGAGACGAGCAGCAACAACTTGGGCAGTACTTCAGCTGTCGTAATGAACATCTTATTTTTCCCAAGGTCATTCTACATCAGCCGTCAACCCCAGCCAATTATTGACGTCCTCAATAAGGAAACCTTTGGCAATATCGTGCGCGCCCTTAGCCTAGCGGTGTAAAAAAGATACCAACCGTCTAGATGAAAACTAACTTGATGAAAAAACAAGGGAGAACGCTAAAATCAAGTGACCATTATTCAGCTGTGGGCGCCACAGCTTTGGATTTTAAATACAGCTCAGCTAAAATTATTATTCTTGTTTCAAAACTGGGGACGGTTTATGGTCGTTAGAGTACCCTTTTACTTTACGTAACGGGTAAAAATACGTGCTGACATAACCGATCTCGCGGGCTAATAAAAGATATTAGCCGGCTGGTTCACAACTTACTTAATAAAGAAAATTTTAATTTAAGCTTACAACTGCAATTGAAGACTACATTCAAGGAATATCATCCAATAGGTACCAAATATAGACAACGAGGGAACTATCAAAACAGGCTCATCCGAACGAGGATCCACCATTATAGACAATGGCCCCTTGCAGCTTATTGAAGTACATAATGCAAGAAAATTAGCAAGAGAAGCTTACTTAACTTATCGCAACCTTACGGACCACAGGAATTATAAATTGATACGGAAACTTACGCAAAAAACATTCAAGGTTCTTTGCAGGTTTCCAAAATGGTAGATCAACTTCTACGAGGTCACAATTTTAGTCCCCACGGTCCTGCTGCACTATGGGTCGCTGAAAATGTAGTCCTGCGACAACAAGAAAATCTTTTGGCCAATTTCGTTGGTTAACGTTGTAATTATGATTAATATTATGATTAGTCTAAATAAAACCTATTTGTCAGTCTTAATCCAAACCACAAAACTAGCTGGGCTATCGGCTGTGATACAATCTACATTTTTTTAATTCCTTATTATTAGACTCGGCAGCTTCTTCCGAAAGCTATCCGATTGACATGAGTGTATGCTCAATTACAGAAGATCCATGAACTAACACCTTATGGACTGTAGCTGTCAAACAGTACCATGGATACTCTTTTATCAATTCCTTAGCAGTATCGATGGCATATTCAATAAATTTGTCCAAATTTATTTTGTAAACAAAAATTTTAAAAGAAAAACGGAAAAGTAATTAGAATAATTTTAAGTAAAAGAAATAAACTGACAAATAGAAGCTGTAAACAATCACAAAAGACGAACACAAAGACACAACAAAAACAGAGACTCAAAAGACGACAGCGCGCTGGCAAAATTTGACCTTGAAAAAATAAGAAGTCGTGTTAGCATATTAACGATTACAACTACATTCGCAACATTCCGCACCTTACTTTAACGATTTTAAAATCTTAAAACTCTGATAAATATAAAAAAAAAGTCCTTGTTTGGAATCGTGTGGGATCACAACTAAAACAAGGAAGAACGCTATAGTCGAGTACCTCGACTATCAGATACCCGTTACTCAAAGGGAAATGGAGATATGCAAGCAGCAAAGCGAGATTAAAATGCGCCACCTACCGGCGGTAGACAGATTTAAGCGTTGTGGGCGTTAGAGTGGGCGTGGAAAATTTATTTTTGGATCAATCGATAGGTATTGACGACACCAATACATTTCAGTTAAAATTTCTTATCTAGCATGTAAATTGTGGGCGTCACAGGTTTTCGCGGTTTGTGGGCGTTTAAGTAGGCGTGGCAAACTTTTTTTTAGGTCAATCGATAGGTATTGTTGAGAATAATACATTTCAGTTAAAATTTTCTATCTAGCATCAAAACTGTAGGAGTTACAGTTTTGGGCGGTTTGTGGGCGTTAGAGTGGGCGTGGCAGTCTACTGAAACAAACTTGCGCTGCGTAAGAAGCTCAGGAATCTGTACGCCAAATCTCAATAGCCTAGCTCTCATAGTTTCCGAGATCTCAGCGTTCATCCGGACAGACGGTCAGACGGACAGACGGACAGACGGACAGACGGACATGGCTAGATCGACTCGGCTAGTGATCCTGATCAAGAATATATATACTTTATGGGGTCGGAAACGCTTCCTTCTGCCTGTTACATACTTTCCGACGAATCTAGTATACCCTTTTACTCTACGAGTAACGGGTATAACTATAGGTAAACAAATTTGAGACATACAAAACAGGTACAAACAAAGAGGTTTCACATATCAAGTTAGAGTTTATTAATTTCATATCAAGTTAGTATAA
This sequence comes from Drosophila suzukii, assembly GCF_043229965.1. Lineage (NCBI taxonomy): Eukaryota > Metazoa > Arthropoda > Insecta > Diptera > Drosophilidae > Drosophila > Drosophila suzukii. The sequence goes on from NW_027255896.1 coordinate 37,672,178, forward strand.
ATTAATTTCATAAAGAACAAGGAAGAACGCTATAGTCGAGTACCTCGACTATCAGATACCCGTTACTCAGCTAAATGGAGATATGCAAGCAGCAAAGCGAGATTAAAATGCGCCACCTACCGGCGGTATACAGATTTAAGCGTTATGGGCGTTAGAGTGGGCGTGGCAAATTTTTTTTTTGGACCAATCGATAGGTATTGTCGAGACCAATACATTTCAGTTAAAATTTTTTATCTAGCATAACAATTTTGGGCGTCACAGGTTTTCGCGGTTTGTGGGAGTTAGAGTGGGCGTGGCAAATTTCTTTTTGGATCAATCGATAGGTATTGACGAGACCAATACATTTCAGTTAAAATTTTTTATCTAGCATGAAAATTGTGGGCGTCACAGGTTTTCGCGGTTTGTAGGCGTTAAAGTGGGCGTGGCAAACTTTTTTTTGGATCAATCGATAGGTATTGATGAGAACAATACATTTCAGCTAAAATTTTTATTCTAGTATCAAAACTGTAGGAGCCACAGTTTTGGGCGGTTTGTGGGCGTTAGAGTGGGCGTGGCACTGTGCTGAAACAAACTTGCGCTGCGTAAGAAGCTCAGGAATCTGCACGCCAAATCTCAATAGCCTAGCTCCCATAGTTTCCGAGATCTCAGCGTTCATCCGGACGGACAGACAGACGGACAGACGGACAGACGGACAGACGTACATGGCTAGATCGACTCGGCTAGTGATCCTGATCAAGAATATATATACTTTATGGGGTCGGAAACGCTTCCTTCTGCCTGTTACATACTTTCCGACGAATCTAGTATACCCTTTTACTCTACGAGTAACGGGTATAAAAATAAATACCTTGAGCTTCAAAATCCATTTTGAATAATATAAATTTATCAACTTGAACAGTTACCAGTCCGATTTGAAGTGCGCTTTTGCTTTGAAATGAACACGTGTTCATGCTTTTGATTCTATTTATAGAATGTACCGTTGGGTTTCCAGCGAAAACCGGTTTGCAAATTGGAAGATTGCACATTTTAGAGACAAACTGTGTAAATTTAATTTAAATATTTTCAAATCGGTTTTTTTGATTTTTGGCCTCTGACGGAACCACTGTGCATCGGCAAAGCAGCACAACAGGGACCAACCGGTCTAATACGAGCAAGGAAGAACGCTATAGAAGAGTACCCCGACTATCAGACACCCGCCACCTACCGGCGGTAGACAGATTTAAGCGTTATGGGCGTTAAGGTGAGCGTGGCAAACTTTTGGATCAATCGATAGGTATTGACGAGACCAATACATTTCAGTAAAGATTTTTTATCTAGCATGAAAATTGTGGGCGTCACAGGTTGTGGCGGTTTGTGGGCGTTTAAGTGGGCGTGGCAAACTTTTTATTTGGTCAATCGATAGGTTTAGATGAGAGCAATAAAATTTTTTTTAAAATTTTTATTCTAGCTTCAAAACTGTAGGAGCCACAGTTTTAGGAGGTTTGTGGGCGTTAGAGTGGGCGTGGCACATTGCTGAAACAAACTTGCGCTGCGTCTTACGCTCAGGAATTTGCACGACAAATCTCAATAGCCTAGCTCTTATAGTTTCCGAGATCCCAGCGTTCATCCGGACAGACAGACAGACGGACATGGCTAGATCGACTCGACTAGTGATCCTGATCAAGAATATATATACTTTATGGGGTCGGAAACGCTTCCTTCTGCTTGTTACTGTACCCTTTCACGAGTAACGGGTATAAAAAGAGTCTTACCCCAAGGAGTAAATGGGCTTTCTCCTAAGGAACCCACCTCAGATAAAAATATCTGAAAACGAAGGGAGACGAGCAGCAACAACTTGGGCAGTACTTCAGCTGTCGTAATGAACATCTTATTTTTCCCAAGGTCATTCTACATCAGCCGTCAACCCCAGCCAATTATTGACGTCCTCAATAAGGAAACCTTTGGCAATATCGTGCGCGCCCTTAGCCTAGCGGTGTAAAAAAGATACCAACCGTCTAGATGAAAACTAACTTGATGAAAAAACAAGGGAGAACGCTAAAATCAAGTGACCATTATTCAGCTGTGGGCGCCACAGCTTTGGATTTTAAATACAGCTCAGCTAAAATTATTATTCTTGTTTCAAAACTGGGGACGGTTTATGGTCGTTAGAGTACCCTTTTACTTTACGTAACGGGTAAAAATACGTGCTGACATAACCGATCTCGCGGGCTAATAAAAGATATTAGCCGGCTGGTTCACAACTTACTTAATAAAGAAAATTTTAATATAAGCTTACAACTGCAATTGAAGACTACATTCAAGGAATATCATCCAATAGGTACCAAAAATAGACAACGAGGGAACTATCAAAACAGGCTCATCCGAACGAGGATCCACCATTATAGACAATGGCCCCTTGCAGCTTATTGAAGTACATAATGCAAGAAAATTAGCAAGAGAAGCTTACTTAACTTATCGCAACCTTACGGACCACAGGAATTATAAATTGATACGGAAACTTACGCAAAAAACATTCAAGGTTCTTTGCAGGTTTCCAAAATGGTAGATCAACTTCTACGAGGTCACAATTTTAGTCCCCACGGTCCTGCTGCACTATGGGTCGCTGAAAATGTAGTCCTGCGACAACAAGAAAATCTTTTGGCCAATTTCGTTGGTTAACGTTGTAATTATGATTAATATTATGATTAGTCTAAATAAAACCTATTTGTCAGTCTTAATCCAAACCACAAAACTAGCTGGGCCTTACACGCAGTCTTCTCCATCAATTCGGCCAACGAGTGACACATATCGCACCGTACCCATCAATTCTGGGGAGAACGCTTGCTACCAATGTGGCTAGTTTAACGTTTTCTTTTCAGAAATTCCCGTAGAGGTAGAGATACACCCTGTTAAGTCAGATGTTCCAGATGGAAAATGGTGCTTAAAATTTGAGCTATAAACTAAACCAAGTGATGTATTTGGATTGGATAAAAGGAATGGTGTTATATCCTACGTGCTTGTGAGTTTCAACGGTAAAAATCAAACGCTTTGTTCTTACAATTAAGTGTTAAAAAGAGTGTCTTAACATACATAAAAAAACAAGAAACATCGCTACAGTCGATGCCTTTGACCATCAAATACCCGTTACTCAGCTAAGATGACTGCGAGGGAAGTGAAGATATGCAGCAATGCGAAGATAAGCGAAGTGAAGATATGTCAATACCATCATTTGCAATACTTGTTAGAGGATAGTCTAATTTGGATAATTTTTAACATGACACATTTTGATAATCAAAACCATATCTCACTTTATACTTTTACAAAATCTTAAAAAAAGTTGGTGGTAGACAGCTTTTAGCGTGCCTATGGGCGTATGGGCGTATACCCTTTTATTCCACGAGTAACGGGTATTGCTACATTTCAAATAGAGTAAATAGAGCAAGTCCAGCGCACTCCACTTCTGAAAACTCTTGAGAGTTGTAGAGTACTTAACTTTTGTCAAAATGTGTATGGTAAGAGTCGCCACTTATTGCCCCTCTATCTGTATTCAGAATAAAACACCACTTAACAAGGTAAAGGGTAGTGACGATCGCACCTTCAACATACAAAAAATTTGATTTTAAAATTTGGGACGAAAAGTGCTTGTGCATTCGACTAAATAAATACACTTTCTGAAATGTTTTCATTCTACTCGCTTCAGGAAAATATCTCAGCTTCTCGCATACAAAGGCATATACTATTGCAGCGTGCCAAATCAGAAAATTTTAGAAAGTGTATTTATTTAGTCGAAAGTTCAAAATTTTAGAAAGTGTATTTATTTAGTCGAAAGTTCAAGCATTTTTCGTCCCAAAATTTAATATATTGGCCAAAGAGCTAGTGAGATGGCATGGAGGACGCCGAGCTGAAGGCTACCGAACGGGCCGCAGGTTGCGGATAGCAAGCGCCCATGTTCTCCAGGGTACCTATGAATAAGCGTGAAAGTTGGTACGGCCCGTCAACCGCTAAGCCCCAACATTAAGCGTAAATAAGTAGCCCCGGACAGTCAGCGGGTATCCACGTCGCGCTTGTGCTGCCGCCTCCGACAAAAACCTCACACTTACCCCCCTCCCCACACGCTAATCCTACCTCTTCCCTATCCCCCCAACATTCATCTCACAGAGAACAACGCAGCCGACTAGTCCCAAAACCCCATAGTGACCAGCCCAAACCTCCACCCAGCGTAGGAGCGGTTAACCAGCCAATCCAACCTGAGAGGCTTGCCAAGGCAGATTTTGTGGTAAGCACCAGGGCCAAGGAGTTCAAGAGGACACCACCTAACCAGGCAGGACCTCTTGAACGGAAGAAGGCGTTCCGCATCCTTAAACGGCAGGCCACCAACCCAAAAAAAAGAGAGGACCAAGCGTCTAAGGAGGATTACAAAAAAATCCTATAGGACATAGCCTGGACATAGGCGGTAATCCCAGACTTTGACATCGCTCTGACCACAAGCCAAAGCAACAAGCAAGAGAGGTCGAAAGAGAAAGCGCAACCGGCGAGTAAGAAGGCCAAGACAACCAACCGGAAGTGGACCGGCGTCATCGACCAAAACGATGAAAGACCCAGTGGGGTCTGGTTAGACGGGCACTTGAGACAGTGGCGTAGAAAGTCCTGTTCGAAAACGCAGGTCCGCCAACCGATTGCACAAATCGGCAGCACTTTACCAGGCTGTCATCACCATGGTTGACGAGGCCTACCCCTGGGCCAAGCTGACGGTTTGCGAGGCTGCAGACATCCCGTCTCGGCCGAGAGCGAGAGTGTGGCTGCCGTCTGAACCTTCTTAGCCTCCTGACAAGGTTCAACCCGAAGCTTCCAACAGAAGGTTGGAAACTGGTTAAGGTGGAGAAAACAGAGCGCGTCACAACGAACGTGGGGATCCTCCTTAACCAGGCATGTCTAGAACCCCCTTCTACGCGATATATGTATATTTTCTTTCTGTGTTCTATCGCGTTTCTATAGCGCAGAAGTTACTAAAAAGTGACTTCTGGACGACAGGCGATAGAAATATCTCCCAACAAATATAAAAAATCTCCTGATTTTTTATTAAGAACGACTCATGGAAATGGCGCAGTCGGTAGCATCTCTTTAAAAAATATTCTTGCGAAAAAACGAAGTCGGGAGCTTACTGATCAATTAAAAGGATATTTCTAAACTACTAGGATATCCAGATCAGAGCGTGGAAGTGCCCACAAGTAAGCAATTTAATCGACTAACTCGGAAGTGCACCTAAGAGATCCTCAAAAGAACCTAAGTGCAAATTAAAGGCACTGATAAAAAATAAATTATATATCAACCGACTATTGAATAAATCCAATTCGGTCAGTGATGAAGTTGAGTGGAATTTAATTAAACACAACAAAATGGACCAAGAACTACCAGCTCAAAGGCAACCACAAATTGGTGTGGCACCCAACCCATTGACGGAGCAAAACTTAAATCAGCTTTTGTCCCAGATCCGGAATATTCCAACGTTTGAAGGAGATCCATCTACCCTAGGAATGTTTTTCAGAAGAGTTAACTACCTTTTGCGTCTGAATCCTACAACCAATGATCGACAGACAAGCGTTATATTTGGAGCAATTGAACTTCAAATCACCGGTGATGCTCAGAGGATTCTGTAAGTTCTACAAGTCAACAACTGGCCAGATCTTAGAGCAGCCCTAATCGACGATTAAAAAACGCAAACTCCTGTGGAGGATTTATTAAGGCGATTATACAATACTAATTTTCAAGGAAACCTAAGAAAATTTTGTAATGAAATCGAGCTTAAGCACTTAGATATAAGCAACTAATTAGAACCTGAGAGAAATCCAAATGAATTAATATTGTACACAGAAGCAATGTTTAGGACTACAAAAAACCTAATACAACGAAAATTACCTGACAGAATTTTATGACATTAGCAAGAAGCGATATTTCAACAGTACTTAAACTGAAACAAGCGGCTCAGCAAGAAGGGCTATACGAAGAAAATGAAAATTTAAAACATTATAACATCAATATTAATAAAATTCAAAAGCATCAACAAACAAATTATACACGTAACCCCTACCCTTACACTAATTTGTACAACACCCAACAATTTAATCCTGGCCCAGCTCTTTCAATTCAACCACACCCCAACCAACCCCAAAGAATGGTTCCACAAAATTATAGGTTCCAATCGAATAACAGAAATAATACTTTTGACCAAAATAGGGGAAGTTACCAAGAGTTTCGAAGAAATTTTATTCAGGGACAGCAAAATAATACAATGAATCAAAGCCAACAGCCAAGTGGACGATCGGGCTCGGTACCCAACCAATCACAAAATAGAATCAGAGAAAGTAATAGAGGCCAATCAAGAATGCAAGTAGACGAAAATTATCAACAAAATGAGGAGTACAAAGAAGATGTTTATAATGAAAATGAAAATTTTCCAATGCAAGCCTCGGACCAATTAAATACATAGGAATAACTATAAATAATCATAATTATCGTTGCCTCGTCGATACCGGTTCATCAATTAACTTAATGAAAAAGAATTTTCTCAACGGGAGCATACATAAAGATCCGACAATTATACGGACTATGACAGTTGCACCTAATAGTTTATTTACTCAAGAACAAATATTTTATATTCACGTTTTTTCTTCTAATTATGACATACTACTAGGACGAAAGTTACTAGAGGGAAATCAGGCAAATATTGATTATATAAATAATCGCACTTTTATTAGTGGGCGCATTTTTTTACAAATAATTTTAAAAAATAAATGATTTCAAGGCATTGCTAAAATCAAAAAATTATACTGATGAAATGAATTATGCTGTTCAAAATGAATTAGCAGAGGGAAAAAAATATCGATTAGAACACTCAAATGAAGAAGAAAAAGTTAAATTATTAAAATTAATAAACCAATATAAATGCCTTCAATATCGTGATGGAGGAAATTTGACCTTTACGAATGTTGTTAGGCATGAAATAAAAACTCATCATGAAAATCCAATTTAACCTTTTTCATTTGAAAAAGAAGTAGAGTCTCAAATACAGGATATGTTAAACCAAGGAATAATTAGGCACAGCCAATCATCTTATTGCAGTCCATTGTGGATAGTACCAAAAAAGAAAGATGCTATAGGGGATAGACTATAGGGGCTTAAATGAGATCACTGTAAGTGATAAATTTCCTATTCCCAATATGGACGAAATACTAAACAGGCTAGGACGGTGTCAATATTTTACCACCATTAATTTGGCTAAAGGTTTCCACTAGATCGAAATGGACAACAATTCCATAAACAAAACAGCGCTTTCCACAATGTACGGACACTACGAGATCACACGAATGCCATTTGGATTTAAAAAGGCACCTGCAACTTTTCAGCGATGCAAGAACAATGTACTAAACGGTGTATACTTGGACGATATTATTGTTTTCTCTACGTCTCTTGACGAACACCTTACTTCATTAAAAATCGTTTTTAAAAAACTTAAAAACGCTAATCTAAAATTACAACTAGACAAATGTGAATTTTTGAAAAGAGAAACAGAATTTTTGGGACACATAGTTCGACCAAACGGTGTAATGCCAAACCCAAAAAAGGTTAAGGCAATCAATAAATTTTCAATTCCCAATACTAAAAAAGAAATAAAATCATTTCTTGGTCCTTGCGGTTATTACAGAATATTCATTCCAAACTTCGCAGACATTTCAAACCCTTTAACTAAATGTTTAAGAGCTGGTTCTAAAGTGACATTCAAAGATAATACATTTATTGCAACATTGCAACGATCCCATACTGATTTGTCCAGATTTTGAAAAAAAAATTTCAAATAACTACTGATGCTAGCAATCTTGCATTAGGATCAACCAATCAGTTACATTAGTAGAACTCTAAGTGCACATGAAGAAAACTATAGTACAATTGAAAAAGAATTATTAGCTATAGTATGGGCGACCAAAACCTTGAGACCCTATTTATTCCGAAGAAGATTTGAGATATTAAGTGACCATAAGCCGTTAGTCTGGCTAAACAATATCAAAGAACCTAATATGAAACTGCAAAGATGGAAGATAAGGTTAGGCGAATATGACTTCGAAATAAAATGTTTAGAAGGAAGACAAAACCACGTAGTCGATGCATTGTCAAGAATCAAAATTAACGAAGTATACTATGGAAGTAACAAAGCAACAGCACACAGCGCTGAAGACGATAATGAAAATTTAATAACAAATTACTGAAAAACCAATCAATCATTTCGCAAGACGGGTAGAAATGATACGAAGCAATACAGAAGGTGAAGAAAGAGAAAATTATTTTAAGAATGTCAAGGTTAAATAATGTTTCATGAATTAAACATTGAAAAAGCTAAGCAAATATTAATAAAACACTTTTGTACCAAGTCAAGTGCACTTTACATCGAACACGACTCTGATTTTGAAATCATTCAACAAGCTTTTAACTAACTAATGAACTACTACGAAAATTGTAAGAACAGTAATTAAATTACAGGACATAAAAACTTACTCTGAATTTAAAGAAATTATTGTCAGCAGCCACGAAAAACTATTGCACCCAGAAATTGAAAAAACGGTAAGGCTTTTCAAAGAAACCTATTATTATCCCGACTACCAGAATTTAATTCAGAATTCAATTAATGAGTGTAATGTTTGTAATTAAGCAAAAACGGAACATAGAAAAACATTGCTTTTATTAAAAACAACTCCAGAAACAGAATTTTGTAGGTAAATTTACGTCGCAGGTACTTACACGATCAAAAATCAAAATAACCTAACTTGTATTGATTTATACTCAAAATTTGGAACCGCGATTGAATTGAACGGAAAGGACTCGATGGAAGTTAAAAGAGGACTTTTGGAATATCACTGTGGACGGCAGTACACGTAGTGGCGAAGTGCGCAAGAGAGCGTGCGAAGACAACTACTATATATAAGCCGCAGAATTGAAAATCTGCCATTATGGTCCGATCATAACGAGTGATACACCAATCGAAAGGTATCACACTAACTAAGAAGATTGCATACCAAGACTTTCGGGAGAAAAAGCGGTGAAATTGTAAAAGTAAAAATATAGAAAATTGGAGCTGCTGGACACAGTGGGGATAAAAGCCCCCGGCTTAGCTAGTTGTATTCTTACTGAGAATACGCGTCGAATGAAACCTCATTTGTTGAAATCGGATGTTCCGTTCAAAAGTAATTCAAAAAACAAGATTTTCTTCTTCTTCCCAAAATGAAAATGTTTGTCCCTTTGTTTGTGGGTTTGTATGCAGCCCATCTTAGCTTTAGGGTATTGAAAACCCTATATGTGTATAAAGTACCTTGAAATAGGAAACGTTTGTTCTACGACTTTTGGAAAAACCCATTGGTTTAGCGGAAAATCAAAAAAAAGCCAGATTTAAAATTTAATTTTCTAAATACCCTTCATATGGTAAAGTTGTCATAATATAATAGATTTCGAGTTATGACAAAAAGTTAATTTTTAAAACCACATTTTGACTATTTTCTCAAAATTGAGTCGAACGATTTCTATTTAAATTTCAAATCATATAGCCCTTGAGATTCCTCAATTTTTGATGTGTAAAACTTTTTGCCCTAAAAATTACCGTTTGGAAGATATTAAGCGATAAAAAGTGCAACTCGTTTCAGCTCCGTATAAGAAATATTTCATACTCATTGGAATCAACAAGAAAAAAACCAATTTGATGAAAATTATTCTTATTTGATTTTTTCAAACGGAAAATCTGTTATGGTTTTAGGGTCCTTTAATTGCATGAAGCTAATCGAAATAGAAAACTTGATCTATTTGTTCTACCACTTTGGAAAAACCCGCTAGTTGAGCGGGAGATATAAGAAACGACAGGTTTCTCTTGGAATCTAAATCTATGCAGCCCTTGAGATTCCAAACTTGTGCTATTAAAATAGGTAATTGAAGCGATAAAACTTCTTATTAAAAAGTTTAATATTCATGGGGACGACTCCTAGTCATGGTATTGGGGTACTTAAACCCTTGTGAAAAAAAAAACTTCTGATATCAAACAAAAACACCTCTTAACGAGGTAAAAAGTAGTGGCGAAAGCGCTCTTAACAAAAATTTGTGATATCAACAATTGTGACGAAAAATGATATTACATTCGATAAAATAAATAAACTATATTCAATTTATGTATTCGGCACGCTACAGCAGAAAATTTACGTGCAGGTAAATAAATATTTACTGTTGCGGGCCGAAATCATAAATATAATATAAATTATATATTTTATCGAATGTAATATCATTTTTCGTCACAATTGTTGATATCACAAATTTTTGTTAAGGGCGCTTTCGCCACTACTTTTTACCTCGTCAAGAGGTGTTTTTGTTTGATTTAATTCAATGGGAAAACCAAGAACCTTGAAAACAGATAGGGATAGTGCTTTTATGAGTATAGCGCTTAAATAGATAACAACAAGTAAAAATGGAGTAGAAAGATTACACAAAACAATTAACGAAAAAATACGTGTGATAGAGATTAGCAACAATACTTACAATCATAATATAAAACACAATGCAACAGGTAGAACACCAGCTGATATTTTTATTTATGCAAGCATATAATAACCAAATTATAGAAGAAGCTTAAATAGAACGACTTAATAAAAAACAACAACATTTTGAGGTAAATACCAAATTTAGAAAGGCTCCCATAATTCACGGGAAATTACACAATCTTTATAAAAAGACAGAAAATATAGAACAAATAGATAATGATCATTTTGAGGAAATTAACAGAGGTCGAAAGATAAAACATTACAAAACAAACTTCCAGAGACAAAATAAAGTTAATAAAAGTAAATATTAGCAGGAGGACCCAGATCAAGACCCAGCGCTTTGACTTTCATCTTTCTGACATCAACGTTAATAATAATGATGCCAATGGGTAACAACCAATTTATAGAAATTAACCCTATAAAATCATACAATGGCTATTTGTTATTTATGACCGACACAATCAACATCCCAGATAGTTATACCCGTTACTCGTAGAGTAAAAGGGTATACTAGATTCGTCGGAAAGTATGTAACAGGCAGAAGGAAGCGTTTCCGACCACATAAAGTATATATATTCTTGATCAGGATCACTAGCCGAGTCGATCTAGCCATGTCCGTCTGTCCGTCTGTCCGTCTGTCCGTCTGTCCGTCTGTCTGTCCGGATGAACGCTGAGATCTCGGAAACTATGAGAGTTAGGCTATTGAGATTTGGCGTACAGATTCCTGAGCTTCTTACGCAGCGCAAGTTTGTTTCAGTAGACTGCCACGCCCACTCTAACGCCCACAAACCGCCCAAAACTGTAACTCCTACAGTTTTGATGCTAGATAGAAAATTTTAACTGAAATGTATTGTTCTCATCAAAACCTATCGATTGACCTAAAAAAAAGTTTGCCACGCCCACTTAAACGCCCACAAACCGCGAAAACCTGTGACGCCCACAATTTGCATGCTAGATAAAAAATTTTAACTGAAATGTATTGGTGTCGTCAATACCTATCGATTGATCCAAAAATAAATTTGCCACGCCCACTCTAACGCCCATAACGCTTAAATCTGTCTACCGCCGGTAGGTGGCGCATTTTAATCTCGCTTTGCTGCTTGCATATCTCCATTTCCCTTTGAGTAACGGGTATCTGATAGTCGAGGTACTCGACTATAGCGTTCTTCCTTGTTTTTAATTCCATTGCCTCACAATAAATATTACAAAAACTGAAGAAACTTCCAAAAACTTGTTATCACAAGCGTTTGGCTTTAAGGAAATAATGCAGATTAAGTATTTAACGGAAAAACTACAAAGAGAAATGAATGAGTTAAAAATTGTTAGGAGAAACAAAAGAGGATTAGCTAATTTTGTAGGAACAGCTTACAAATATCTTTTTGGAACATTAGATAATAATGATAAAGAAGAATTAGAAGAAAAAATCAATGTAATAGCTCAAAACAGTGAACAGGTAAACGAACTAAATACTATAATCGATCCAGTTAACAAAGGCATCAATATAATAAACAAACATCTCAAATACAACGAAAACGAAAAAATTCTTGAATTATTGGTTTATAATTTAGAACATTTCGCAGAATACATTGAAGACCTGGAAATGGGAATGCAGTTGGCAAGATTAGGAATATTCAATCCAAAGTTATTAAAACAGGACTACTTGACAAACATTAATTCTGAGATACTTCTGAACATAAAAACCTCAACTTGGCTTAGGTCAGATTCAAACAAAATTATAATTATATCCCACATACCCAGAGAAATAAAGAATCTTCCCGTATACGAAATATTACCTTATCCAGATGAAAATAATAAAATATTACAAGATAACACCCAAAACAAATATTACGTATACCTGTCACCAACACATGTATTTTAGGTCTTGTTAATCAAACAACAAAATATCAACAATTGTGACGAAAAATGATATTACATTCGATAAAATAAATAAACTATATTCAATTTATGTATTCGGCACGCTACAGCAGAAAATTTACTTGCAGGTAAATAAATATTTACTGTTGCGGGCCGAAATCTTAAATATAATATAAATTATTTATTTTATCGAATGTAATATCATTTTTCGTCACAATTGTTGATATCACAAATTTTTGTTAAGGGCGCTTTCGCCACTACTTTTTACCTCGTTAAGAGGTGTTTTTGTTTGATTTAATTCAATGGGAAAACCAAGAACCTTGAAAACAGATAGGGATAGTGCTTTTATGAGTATAGCGCTTAAATAGATAACAACAAGTAAAAATGGAGTAGAAAGATTACACAAAACAATTAACGAAAAAATACGTGTGATAGAGATTAGCAACAATACTTACAATCATAATATAAAACACAATGCAACAGGTAGAACACCAGCTGATATTTTTATTTATGCAGGCATATAATAACCAAATTATAGAAGAAGCTTAAATAGAACGACTTAATAAAAAACAACAACATTTTGAGGTAAATACCAAATTTAGAAAGGCTCCCATAATTCACGGGAAATTACACAATCTTTATAAAAAGACAGAAAATATAGAACAAATAGATAATGATCATTTTGAGGAAATTAACAGAGGTCGAAAGATAAAACATTACAAAACAAACTTCCAGAGACAAAATAAAGTTAATAAAAGTAAATATTAGCAGGAGGACCCAGATCAAGACCCAGCGCTTTGACTTTCATCTTTCTGACATCAACGTTAATAATAATGATGCCAATGGGTAACAACCAATTTATAGAAATTAACCCTATAAAATCATACAATGGCTATTTGTTATTTATGACCGACACAATCAACATCCCAGATAGTTTTTAATTCCATTGCCTCACAATAAATATTACAAAAACTGAAGAAACTTCCAAAAACTTGTTATCACAAGCGTTTGGCTTTAAGGAAATAATGCAGATTAAGTATTTAACGGAAAAACTACAAAGAGAAATGAATGAGTTAAAAATTGTTAGGAGAAACAAAAGAGGATTAGCTAATTTTGTAGGAACAGCTTACAAATATCTTTTTGGAACATTAGATAATAATGATAAAGAAGAATTAGAAGAAAAAATCAATGTAATAGCTCAAAACAGTGAACAGGTAAACGAACTAAATACTATAATCGATCCAGTTAACAAAGGCATCAATATAATAAACAAGCATCTCAAATACAACGAAAACGAAAAAATTCTTGAATTATTGGTTTATAATTTAGAACATTTCGCAGAATACATTGAAGACCTTGAAATGGGAATGCAGTTGGCAAGATTAGGAATATTCAATCCAAAGTTATTAAAACAGGACTACTTGACAAACATTAATTCTGAGATACTTCTGAACATAAAAACCTCAACTTGGCTTAGGTCAGATTCAAACAAAATTTTAATTATATCCCACATACCCAGAGAAATAAAGAATCTTCCCGTATACGAAATATTACCTTATCCAGATGAAAATAATAAAATATTACAAGATAACACCCAAAACAAATATTACGTATACCTGTCACCAACACATGTATTTTAGGTCTTGTTAATCAAACAGGTACTAGTTGCAGGTACACAAAAACGCTATTACCCAAATGAATTATGTCGAACATTATATCATAGTTACATGAAATTTGTCAAAAACTATACTAAATCAAAATTGTATTAAAAATGAAATTGGAATTAAAGCAAACAATATGATCAAAATACACAATTGCTCAATTGCAATTATAATTCTGAATACACACAAAGCATATACACAAGAAACAATGTCAACAAATTAAACCCAATATCATACATACAAGAAATATTTTTTGAACAAAATTCAGAAAACCAGAATTACAAAATAATTGTAATTGTAACACTGGGTCTATTAATATTAAGTATATCCCTGTGCCTACTATATAAGTTTAAAGAAATGCCTAAAAGAATATTTATTAAATACAATAACACAAAAGGTTACGACCCAACAATAGAAACACAAAAGTTACAAAACCCACAAGAACATCTAGTATAATAGAGCTTCAAACCAACATATTTGAAAGTATTCCTGAAAATATAGTTAAGAATTTAACTTTAATTGGAAATTGTGGCTTTGTAGGAAGAAAGGAAGTACGGGGCATAGCGAGCATAAGCAAAAGTTTTCAAACGGTGATTCGGACGACAGACGCTTATTTGTAACATCCTACGTACCTCTCCAACTGTTACTCAAATAGATAATACAATAAATTGTAAAAACCGCCGGCCACCATCGACTCGTTATTGTCGACCAATCAGATTTCGATTTAAGAAAGAGACCGCAAAGGTGTCGAAAGACTAATCAGAATATTTTGACGCAAAAGTTTATCAATTAAAGCCAAAAGAATTAAGCGTCTCTAATAAAAACATTCTTATTACGCATAGCTTGCATCTTACTATGGTATATGGAAAGGTGTGCAACGCAATCAGTGAATCATCCTCGGCATCGTTTTGTATATGTTGAGCAGGGCCAACAGAAATGAACAATGTACGAAAATGCTTGAGTAAAGAATTTCGCATTCGATTTTATGAATTTGACTTATCTCCACTACATTCATATATAAGCTTTTTTGAATACTTTTTACACATTTCATATAAACGAGAGGTCAAAATGTGGCAAGTAAGAGATGAGGAAAAGAAGATTCAAGTATTGCACAGAAAGAAACACATTCAGGAGGAATTTACCGAAAAAAGTGGAGGTAGGGGATCGTCAATCGACGGAAATATGGCAAGAAAATTCTTTTCCAATGCAGCTTTGAGCTCCGAAATATGGGGAATCGATGCATCTTTGATTCACAGATGTGCAACAATATTGCAAGCCATGGCATCGGTGTACAAAATTGATATGGAGAAGTTTCAAAATCACGCGCTGGATATAGCTAAATATTTAATAGCTGCATATCCATGGTACTATATACCGTCATGGTTCAGCTGTAACAGAGCATGCATTAGTATCGATTGAAGAGCTTTCGGAGGAAGCTGCAGAGTCCAAGAACAAGGAAATAAAAAAATGCTGCCTTCAGCACAGTCGGAAAGTGTCTCGTACTTTAACAAACACAGATGTCATGAACTAAAAGGTTGTTCAGATCCATTTTAAACAGAACAGAGACAACTTCCAAAAAAAGCTAAGTCGAGTTTGCTTACATCTGTGTATGAATTGGTTGTTGGTTGATTTTTATTTTAGTTTTTTGATAATATGAAAAATATCTTCCATTCCTTCTTAATATATTACTTTTATGTATATAAATAATAAAATCTTAATAAATTACATAAAACAAATTTTTTTTAAATTTTGTGTCGATTGTTCCTATTTGAGCTACAGGATATAGCCGTTCGACATGTCCCATATTTTACTCGATACTTGTAGGTTAAAAGGGTTAACTAGATTCGTCGGAAAGTATGTCTGTAGTCTGTCTGTTCGTCCGGATGGTTGGTGAGATCTCGAAAACTATAAAAGCTAGGCTATTGGGATTTGGCTTGCAGATTCCTGAGCTTCTAACGCAGCGCAAGTTTCTTCCAGCAGCGTGCCACGCCTACATTACCGCCCACAAACCGCCAAAACTGTGCTTCCGACAGTTTTGATGCTACAATAAAAATTTTAACTGAAATGATTTGTTCTCATCAATACCTACCGATTGACCCAAAAAAAATTTGGCACTCCCACTTTAACGACATCAAACCGCCCACAAACTTTTAAAAATCGTAAGTATGAACGCGGGTATCTCGGAAGCTATCAAAGATAGAGAATTGGGATTTCAGATTTAGATTCCGTAGCCTTGAGCGCAGCAAGTTTGTTACGCGAAAATGCCACGTTCACTCTAACGCCCACAAACCGCCCAAACCTGTGGCGCCCACAATTGTATGCTAGATATAAAATTTTAACTGAAATGAATTAGTGTCGTCAATACCTATTGTTTGACACAAAAAAAAGTTTGCCACGTCCACTCTAACGCTTATAACGCTTTAATCTGTCTACCGCCCACATAACCATATATTGAGATTAGGGGTAGGTGGCGCATTTCATTCTCGCTTTGCTGCTTGCTATCTCTGCTATCTCCATTTCCCCTTTGTCCCATTAACTGTGTAACGGATATCTGATAGTCGAGGTACTCGACTAAAGCATTCTGCCTTGTTTGTTATATGTTTAGACAAATTTTCTTTATTTTTGTTATAAGTTTCAGCACTCTATGGCTATTATTTAAATTTTCGACCGCTCTTCTATAAAAACGGGTCCACTGTGCAGCGGGAGCTGCAGGCATTCCTCTCGCCCCTCCAAAGAGACGAAACAACGTTAGGTGAGCTATAGGTTACCCTTCTCCCGAGCTGCAACGAGCAGCAATAGCAGCGACGGCAGTGGCGGTAACAGCATCGGCAGAGCGGAATAGCGGCGACGGCAGCGGCGACAACAACGAAAGCCAACGAGGACATAATAATTATAAGAAATATGAGTAGGCTTTTTGTCTGAACTGTTCGCCAATAAAAAAGTATAAAGAAATAAATTCGTCGGTGGTCAACAGTGGGAACATTTTTAATTCCCTCGCAAGAAATGTTTACCTTTTAATTTATAAAATAAGGAAGAACGCTGTAGTCGAGTACCTCGACTATCAGATACCAATTACTCAGCTACTGGGACCAAAGGGAAATGGAGATATGCAAGCAGCAAAGCGAGATTGAAATGCGCCACCTACCCGTGATCTCAATATATGGTTACGTAAGTGGTAGACAGTTATAAGCGTTATGGACGTTACAGTGGGCGTAGCAAACTTTTTTTTTGTCAATCGATAGGAATTGTCTAGGCCAATACATTTTAGTTAAAAATTTTTATCTAGCATGAAAACTGTGATCGCCACAGGATTGGTCGGTTTGTGGGCGTTAGAGTGAACGGAATCTACGGAATCTAAATCTAAGATACCATTTCTCTATCTTTGATAGTTTCCGAGAAATCCGCGTTCATATTTAAGATTTTTTGAAGTTTGTGGGCGGTTTGTGGGCGTTAAAGTGGGCGTGGCAAACTTTTTTTTAGTCAATCGATAGGTATTGATGAGAACAATACATTTCAGTTAAAATTTTTAACCTACATCAAAACTTTAGGAGCCACAGTTTTGGGCGGCTTGTGGGCGTTAGAGTGGGCGTGGCACATTTCTGAAACAAAACTTGCGCTGCGCAGGAATGTCAGGAATCTGCATGCCTAGTCCCAGTGTTGTAGCTCCTATAGGTTCCGAGATCTCAGCGTTCATACTGACAGACGGACAGACGGACATGGCTGTATCGACTCGGCTAGTGATCCTGATCAAGAATATATATACTTTATTAGGTCGTAAACGCTTCCTTCTGCCTGTTACATACTTTTCGACGATTCTAGTATATTCTTTTACTCAATTAAAACAAGAAATATTTTCCTTGAACAATTTAAATTTATTATAATAAAATTTTTTACTTTTGTATTTAATTGTCGAAAAAAAAACGACAACTTTCTAAGACTAAAATATTTAACAAGCTCCTAATTGAATTTAATAGCCCCCATAAAAACTTTCTGATACGTTTTTTTTTGTTTTTGTTTTATTGTCGTTTGGAAAAAATAGTAAGTATTGAAAATAAGTTCTTCGGCAAACTCTTATTCTGTCACACCCATGATATCCATTTAAATACGACCTTATGTATAGAAATAACGGAGACGTTTCATCGGACGACGAAATTCTTGCCTAATTTAAGAAACTTTTGGAAAGAAAAGTAGCAAGGGAAAAATCTCAGCAAGATCAGGAAACTGAGACAGATTGTAACCCATCTACCAGTAGGGCACCACGTATTCGAGACAGTGCTCTCAACGTCATTAATTCAGAAACCCAGCAGCAGGCACTAAAAATGCAGGCAGAACAAATTGCTAGTATGGAGGTCGCCATAGCCGGTGCACTCGAAAAGCAAAAAAATAAAAAATTTAGCCGCAGTTATAGGACTCACTTAAGGTTAAAGATAACATCCCACAAATTCGAACATTCCAAGAAATCGATTTGAAGCAACGAAAATGAAAAGATCCGGTTCACTAAGGCAGAAAACGTCAACTTTTTTTAAATTAATTATGAGGATCCCTTGGCAATTAAAGCCACTTTTTATAAAATGATCGTAAAAAATCAAAAAAGCCTAGTAGTTGGGAAAGATGGGTTCTGGGACAATTAGCATATTAATGGCCCCCGGCCCCCCCTCCGCCCTTATTAACATATGCGGGTTCTAGGACAATTAGCATAATTCAATAAATTAACTGATTTTAATGGGCTTTGAAGTCTTAAAAATGTCACGATCATGTCCATAAAGAATAAACTTAATTTCCCCCATCGCCCCCACATCCCCATGTGACAATACTGATCATGTATCCTTCATAGTCAGGTGAAAAACGTGTACGTGAGAAAGTTCGCACAACCATAGTATCCAAAGGTTGTTATCTTAGAGGAACATATCCGATCATGTTGGGGAAAGGTGTGATCACGTACCCTTTTGCCTCATTATAACAGGTGTTGCTGTATTCAAAGATGGTTATCTTAGAGGAACATGTCCGATCATGTTGGGGAATAATGTTTCCTAATGTTGTAAAACTAATTTAGAAATCAAAACAACCACAATAAAATAAATCTCACAAGTTAATGATTCTCAGATGTGGAATATTTTCAAATACACATTTTTGTTTCCACCCATTCTCGAAATTCAACAAATGAAAATCTTTGATTTTTCCTCTTCTTTTACCCAAAAATGTGCATTCTCGAAATTCAACAAATGAAAATCTTTGTTTTTTCCCAAACTCGAAATGATTTTTTTCCAAACTGTCCCCTTTTGGCTACCTGAGTATGATGGTGTGTATAAAAAATGACCTTTCCTTTCCCACCTGCAGCAAAGTATGTGCGACCTCTTCTAACCAACACTCTCCTTTATTCTTTGATTTTGTGTCTCCTTTATCGATTTGATGGTGTCCTATTGGTTACACTTGTATCAAAAAATTTTCAAAATCAATACTTCTCATCTCCTCTAACCAATGAATAGTCGATGTATATTGTTTTCGAATTTAAAAAAATCTTAAGTATGCATCTCCCATCTTTAATATTATCGTTCACGCCCACTTCAAACACTATAAATGATCAAGGACAATAGTTAGTCTTCCGAAAATAGTCTTCAAGTGGGATACTCTGCTACGTCAAACACAACTTAAGTAAAAGCGAAAAAGTGATCGTGAAAAAGAATTTAAACAAACCGAATAAAATAAAATGAATAACCAAAATCAGTTTTGTCAATCCTGCAAGTGTTTCTTGCTAAAGAATAAGTGGGCAAATCATGTCCGTTCGGAGTTGCATAAGCGAAATGCAATTCAACCCCTTGACAGAAGAGTCAAAATAATTTCTGAGGGATTCAAGGGAAGAATACTACATTACATGTATGTAAACGATGGATAGGACTTGATCTTACCTGAGAGTTTCTTGAGTGAAGCTGGATTGTCCCTGCTACCTCATCTCAGCATTCTGTTAGAAAGTTATACTTCGTTAAAAGTAAACTTTGAACTGTTTGCAGAGTATATACTTTTTAAAGAAGAATCTGAAGAAATTAATATGAAAAGTTTTCAAAGTAAAATGACGATCATGAATAAAGATTCTGACTTAGAAAATATCTTCCATGAACATACCATGGAAATAATTTCAAAAACACAAGAATTTCAAGAGAGAGATAGTGGATGGTCTCTTATAAAATTGATTCGCTTGGAATTGAATGTGAATCATTATACACCGATGGCTGATTCATCTTTCATACCACTACCTCGTTTCCTTTTAACGAAAAAAGCAATAGTTAACGTTTGTAACGAAAATGATCATTATTGTTTTAAATGGGCGTTGATTTCTGCCTTGAAAATTGTCAACAGGCCGCAAAGATGTTCGGCATATAATATTGATATATTGCTGGAGATAATTCGTATAAGTGATGAAATAATATTAGATTTCAAAGGGTTGACTTTCCCACCAAGGGAATCATTCTATAGTAATTTAACGGAAAGGGAATGCTGTCAGGAAGATTATGATCAAGCTCTTAAAGTTTTGTCGCACTTCTCTTGCTCCACTCTTAAAGATTATTTAGAATTATATTTAAAAACTGATGTATTTATTTTAACCAACATTTTTGAAAACTTCCGAAAAATTTGTATGCAAATTTATTCACTTGACCCAGCTCAGTGTTTTACGACACCAGGTCTATCTCGGGAGGCAATGTTCAAAACTACAAATATTCAACTTGAATTGCTGACAGATATAGATATGTATAGATTTATTCAAAGTAGCATTCGATGTGGTTTAGTTCAATGTTGTCATAGATATACAAAAGCAAATAACAAATATTGGTCAGATTATGGTTCCTCGAAGGAGTCTTCATTTTTAATGTATGTGGATGCGAATAACTTGTATGGTTGGGCAATGTCACAACCTTTACCATATAAAGATTTTAAGTGGATGTCTAACACAGACTTAGACAATTTTGATATTAATAATATTCCAATTGATAGCAAATACGGTTATTTTTTGGAAGTGGACTTAATATATCCATACCGTTTACATGATCTTCATAATGATCATCCATTTTGTCCGTCAAATTGTCTGGCCTCAAAAGAGGATAAGGTAAAAAAATTAATTGCTGACCTGGGAAATAAGAAAAATTATGTAATTATCGGAATTTGTAACAATGTATACAGAATGGGTTAGTATTGAAAAAGATCCATAGAGGTGTTTAGTTTTTACAAAAGCCTTGGTAAAAGAATTACATTGATCTAAATACTTAAGTTTTTTTTTAATTATTGAATAATTGTGTGTATGGAAAAACAATGGAAGATCCCGAGCGCAGGGTCGGTACTAAGCTTATTAGTTCATGGAAAGCTCCGGATAGCTCGAAGACTGGACGAAAAGCACATTGTGCCAAAACTTTAATTTCGAAATCCAATTTTTATAGTGCAACTAAAATAAATGATAATTTCTATGCAATTCAAATGAAAAGATTGTCCGTTCTATTTAATAAGCCAATGTATTTAGGATTTGCCCCCTAACTACAATTTTACTGACATCGCTCGCCACCTAAAACAATGCTTAGATAATGAACTGTTAAAAACCTTGGAAACAGCATCTCCTTGGTACCAACTTATAAAACCCCTAACACTCCCACACAAACACGAAATGAATAGAAGACAACAAATTATTATTAAAAGAATACGACTTGGACACACCAAGTTCACCAATGCGCATTACATTGATAGAAACCTTTCCTCTATCTGCCCCCTGTGCAACATCAGCTCAATAAGTCTAACCCATATTATTACCTCATGCCCCGCCCTTACTCTCCAAAGAACTGCATCGTTGAACTCCCAAAACCCTTTCCACATTATATCAAATCCTACTTTAATCAATACCCAGAAAATCTTACTCTTTCTTAATAATTCGAACATATTATATAAGATATAATAAATTGTAAAATATAATAAAAATAATAATCATCACTACTAAATTACCATAGGCGAGCTTAAGGCCTTTTGCTGCTATAGCTCTAGAATAAACCCACTGTTAGCTTAAAGTTTTAACTATAAGTTAGCATTAGATAATAATAATAATAATTTAGGATTTGCAGTATTAGACTTATCGAAATGGAAAATGTATGATTTTCACTATCAATATATGAAGCCAAAGTTTCAGGAAAAGTTACTCTTAAATTATATGGATACTATCTATACATACTGATACTATCTATACAATAAAAACTGAAGATTTTTATAAAGATATTCGTAATGATCTTGAAGCAAAATTTGATACATCGGACTATTCAGATGAAAGAATTAATCTATATAACTTCAAAAGAGTTAACAAAAAAAGCTAAGGGTTTTTTAAAGATGAGCTAAACGGTAAACTCATGACAGAATTTGCAGGCCTGTGCTCAAAGGTTTATTGTTATAAAATAGATCAAGTTGAATCTTCACATAATAAAGCAAAGGGAGTGAGTTCACGAAATCTTACAATTGAAGACTATAAAAACGTTTTATTAACTGGGGCCTCACTATATGGTAATAGAACAATGTTTAGATCAAAAGCACATAAAATAACTACAGTTAAAGTAAATAAAAAAATTCTTTGTGGCAAAGATAACAAAAGAAAACGTAATGTTAATGAAACACAATTTTTAGAGTTAAGTAATGAAGACCATGGTACGACATCAATAAAACATCAGAGATTAATTGAAAAAGATATTTTAGAAAATGTTGAATGGCTAGAATCAAATTCATTTTGCTTGGGTGAGATGATGCAAAATAATTATGTGAACGATGGAGAATCATTAGATAGCCTTAGATTTCAAAAGGAACATATTGAAAAAGAACTATTTTATAAATCAGTTGAATTGAAGATGTTTTATTATGATCGAGACTTTGGAAAATAAAAAAGAAAATGATTTTGAGTTTGTAAAAAGTATTTTTATTATATTTAATTTTATTTTGAAACATTGTACAAAAATATTAATATTAAACTTAATATAAGGTAAGATAAATATGTAAATATAAATTAATATACAATTAAAAATTAATTAAATAAATCATTTATTATACTACCAAATGTCTTCCTTGTTTATCCAACTAGTCCTTGAAAACCCGAGCCACTTCACCAAAACTTTATTTCCTTTTCGCCTTACAATTTTTTCAACTAGGTATGTGTGGGGAAATCGTGTTTTTTCAGTTCTTCTTTATAGAATCCGCCCTGAATCGGGCTACCATCTAAATCTTCAAGTAAGTATGTTTTAGGGTATGTATTCTTCACCTTTCTTATTTTAAAGATTTCAGTTGTATAGTTTGGTGTATACCCTTTCTCAAAGACATGTTTATATTTACTGATACGAACGTTGTTCCACCTTACGGAATTTACTTGCAATAAATATTTTTAGGAGATTATACGATGTTCGTAATATTTGTTTTTCATTGGAAGAATTGACTTTACTTGGACTCATTTTTATTGTTCTATGCACTCTATTATTATATTTATTAATTAATTGTTTATACATATCTGTCCACTTATTTTTTCCATTGAAACTAAACTCACGCCACATAAGCTCTTTAAGAGTTCTATTGAAACATTCAACTATTGATGCTTTTAGAGTACTGAAGGTTGAATAATGATTTATCCTATAACTTTTCATTAATACCTTAAATTTGGAATTAAAGAATTCAGTGCCATCATCAGTTTGCAGGTTTCTTGGTGTTCCATGACCCGATTTAAATATTCTCTCCATGGCTTGGGAAACATCATTTGCATTTTTTGATTTAAATGCCTCACCCCAAGCATATTTCGAAAGTGTGTCTATAACAGTCAACAAGTATCGGTACCCATCATTCGATTTTGAAAAGGCTCCCATTTCAACCAAATCTGCTTGCCACAGATCGTATATACCCCTTGTAATCACTCGTCTTCGTTGAAAGATTTTTCGAGATGGTCCGTGCAACTCATTTACGATTTCTCGCTTAATCATATTCTTCTAATAGGCTGAGAAGCGACACCTTCTAACTCAATTGTGTTTTTTTTCGGAAATGATATCGGTTTTGTTACATATTTAAATATATGTCCTCAATGTTTTTAATCTTTTCAAGAATTTTGGCAAATATTTGGTCAGCGCTGTCTGCCCTCTTATTATTCAATTCAATTTTGTTTTCTAAGCTTGAAATTTTTGTGAGTTGACGGTTAACATTTTGAGTTATAATTTTTCTTAAATCTTCTCCCAACTTTCCGAGGATCTCATCAGTATATTGTTTCGTTGCTAGATTATTGTTGTCTAAAGGCTTAGATCCGTTTTTGATACGTTTATTTTGAGCATTTAGATTACCGTCCTCATCGATGAATAATCCCTCAGTAGAATTAACACGTCTTTTCAAATTTTTTGATCGTTCCTTATCAACAGAAAAATGTCAAAACTTGTCGACAGACATGATGTTTATAAATGTAAAACATATTTGTCCTTCCTATTTATACCCATTAATACATAATCCTTTCTTCACGCAATTCCTCTAGTATTGAAAAAATTTCGTTATTGTGGCTGGTGTTACCCGCTCCTTTTGATGCTACTTAAATTTCCAATCGTTCGACTAACTCATTTACATCATTCCAATATACATAGTTTGGATTTGATTTCTGAAGAGTCATGTAACCAAAACCTGTTTTTGAGCGAAGTGGAGTAGACGTTGTAGGACTGAAAACTTTGTCTATCAACTTCTTAATAATATGGCTATATTTGTATGCTCGTGTACCCTTGATTCTGTTATTAGGTTTAAAGCCTACTCTATGTATATTCGTTTCTAAAATAATTTTTTTATACATTTTCAAGTCTTGATCATCATAGTTTTCAGGTTTACTAAGAAAAAGTAGAGAGTGCAGACCAGGAGTCAGATCACAACTCTTTTTACTAAAAAATGTTATTTTATTATCTTTAATTTTTAATTCTGCGCTTTTTTTAGGTCCATAACCCTTATCCAACACATTTCCTCTGGTCAAATTACTAATATTAAAATCATAATTATAACTAGTGTTATTATCTTCTAGCTCTGCATCCACACCCGTATCGGACTCTCCTGTATACATTGGTAAAGGTGTTGTCCCTTCTTCTTCACTCTTTTCCGTCTCCTTTTTCTCATCTTCTATATCTTCCTCTATTTTCGTCTGTGGAAAGTGTTATGTGGAGTTATGTTTCGATTAGACTGCAGATCTTTCTCATTAGTTGTAAAGTAGAAATCGTCAAGCTCTCTCTCATCATCATCGTATTTTATAATTTGCTTCATTTCACGATTTACTTTTATACCATCTTTTACATGAGAAATCTTTTGTTTTTTTATTTTTCCTAACAAGTTCATGTAAGGGTTCAGTAATAGGTTTAAAAGTTTCCCCCAATTGTAAATTCGTATGATTTTTGACTTGTTTGAGATCATCGAATTTTCGCTTCAAAGCAAATCTAGCTTTGCTTAACTGTGACAAAATATTCATTGTAGTATATTTTTCAAACTTTATAGGTAAAAGATTTAAAATTTTCGAAATTCATGTCGTCACTCCTCTGTAACTTAACAAATACTGTTTAGGGAATGCCAAAATCTGTAATATTTATATACCATTTCCGAATAAAAAAAAGATTCGATACATTTTCTTTATTATATTTAAAAAAGTGTATTTATTGTTATATTCTTAAAATCTCAATCTTTTTAAAGATTACTGACTTATTTCTAAATACAAATTGTCATTACTTTTATAAATATTAAATTTTCAATCAACCATTTCATTGATGATATCATCTTGAAGAGAGGTGTACCTTTCCGGCATGTACAGAATGTGCTCCTCCAACTCGAGAGCAATAGATTCTCAAACCTTTGTTGTTTTGCGCTCCGACTTGAGGATCGGGAATCTTACATTTTCAGGCATCCTTGTCTTCGATAGCAGTGTCTTTTTATTAAATTTATTGAACTCTTTAACTACAATGTTCATCTGGTTTTCCTGATTCATGATGGTTGTTGAGGTTTTTGAACTTGGTACAATGATCCACGTTGTATTTAGCTGTATTTTGATGTTTACTACCTGTTTAGCAGTTGTTTAGTACTTGCTTCGTAGTTGCTTACTACTTGTTTTAGCTGGTTAATAGCTGTTATTAGATGGTTATTATCTGTTTAGTAGCTGTTAACTAGTTGATTACTAGTTGTTATAAGCTGGTCACCAGCTGTTTTGAGCTATTATGAGCAGTTATAGGTTTTTTTATTAAGAATGATCAAAAATTCTTGTCCTCTAGATGTCGTTTGATGTAAAGTAAAAACTTAGACTGTGAATTTGAACGCGTGCAGGTCCACTTTTTATACTATACAGAGTTCACACATACACGCACCCTTACATTGATTTTCAACCCCCCCAAATGTAAATTAACCATTTAAATATACCGGTAGAAAAGCGAGGCACAGGTGTCCACAGTTGTATGTATCAAAGTCTTGAACTCTATCGTAGTTGTATTGTATTCTATGTCCCAAGTATTTCACAACTTCTATAGGTGGCTGAAGGTTTCCAAAACTATCGAAATAATGTATATTATTTTTATTTTTATTATATGCAACCCAATGTGTACCACTTGATCGTGAATTATCTAAGTTTACTATACCACACTCCCTACTTTTTGGTGCTTCTGGGAGTAGATCTCTCATAAACACCCCTCTAAAATGTGGGATATATTTCTTAGCAAAATGTATAATGTCGATATTTTATAGTGGTCTATTGGGTAGCAGAGAAATTAGTTTTTTCGCTTCTTAATTCCTTTTCATAACCCTTTCTATAGGGCTTGAGATATAATCCTTCTCCTACAGCAACACTTTCAATTTTCCTATTGTGACGTTTTTTCTCCTCCATATCTTCTTTAGCCATTCTCGCATTGTTAATTGTTTTTGCAATTGCTGCACTGCCACTTGCTAAACTACCAAGAGCGCTGAGGGCTGTCAAGATCGGCACGATTGGTAGAAAACCTCCAATTTTGGGTATATAAATTACACGAAGTACTTTAACATTTTTCTTAGAACCCATTGATTGCAGAATTAATTTACGTGCAACTTTAATTGCACTCATAATGTCTAATGGTTTTTGTTTTTTTAATGTC
This sequence comes from Drosophila suzukii, assembly GCF_043229965.1. NCBI lineage: Eukaryota > Metazoa > Arthropoda > Insecta > Diptera > Drosophilidae > Drosophila > Drosophila suzukii. Next base: position 37,699,379 of record NW_027255896.1, read on the forward strand.
TTAGTAGCAACATTATTAAAAAATTATATCCCGGAATATGGGCTTCAAGCGGTAATGTATAGATTAGCTTATCGACAAGACCACCACCGTGCTTACAATTAAAAGTACGACTGATGCGATTATAAAAACGTTTCCCCATTTTATTGATGTTTAATCATCAAAGATTTCTCATTGAATGAGGTACATTAGGTTAAAAGATGCGTTTAATAAGTCAAAAACAAAAAATTTTAGTTAGAAATATTAACGATGAAAACGAAAAAAATCTACCGCCACGACATAGTGCTCTCTTACCGAACACAATAAGGGCTCTAATTGTTGGGCCTTCGAATTGTGGTAAAACTAATATTATGTTAAGTCTAATAGAGAGTCATAATGGATTAAAATTCGAAAATATTTATATATTTTCAAAAAGTTTATATCAACCTAAATATGAGTACTTGGAGAAATTAATCAAACCGACTAAAGGAATGGGATATCATACATTCTCCCATAATTAGGGTGTACTAGACCCCAGTGAAGCTAAAAACAATTCCATTATGATATTCGATGACGTAGCTTGTGAAAAACAAGATAACATAAGATCTTATTTTTGTATGGGTCGACATAAAAATATCGACTCTTTTTATTTATGTCAAACGTATAGTCATATACCTAAACATCTGATTCGTGACAATGCCAACTTTATTATAATGTTTAAGCAAGATGATTTAAATATGCGGCATATATATCGGGACCATATTAACACTGATATGAATTATGAAACATTTGTGAAAATTTGTAAAAAATGTTGGGAGGACAAGCATGGATTCCTATTAATTAGCAAGGATAACGATATGGATAACGGAAGATACAGAAAAGGATTTGATCAATTTATTATGATTTAAGGAGTAATTTCAATATAAAGCTTGGTTAGATACTTACAATCGCACAGTTTATCAAGAGATTTCAATATGTCTAGATCACTTGCATTATCCTTGAATGGAAATAGTTCCATTATAAATCCAATTTTTTTTCCCCTATCGAATTGAATGGTCGATATGAGTGCGCTCTTATCGATTTTAATATGTATAATTCGATTCCAAATATTGATGAAAAAAATAACCTCTTCCACATCGGTGACAAGGTTATTACAATTCCAACTGGATCATATGAATTGAATGATATTACCGATTTCATTTACAATAAACTAAAAGACTATCACCTTGAAAATACATTTAAAATTCAAAGTAATAATAATACACTTCAAGTTAAAATAACTACCATGCGAGAGTCAGTTTACTTTAATAAGGAAAGATCGGTGGACAGCTGTTTGGTTTCCATCAAAAAGTACTAGAACCACATCCTACAAAAACCTATCGATCAGATCAGACCGTGAACATATTAAAAATTAATACAATTCGTTTGGAATGTAATATAATCAGCGGTTCATATGTAGATAATACACCGAATCATACATTACATGAGTTTGGCATTAATGTTCCACCTGGGTATAAAATGACAGTGACACCACATAACCTAATTTATTTACCAATCAACTGTGACGAAATAAGCACACTATCTATACGCATAGTTGATCAAAACGGTGATTTGGTGAATTTACGTGGTGAAAACGTTTCTATTCGCATGCACATTCGGTTAATAGAATGGTTATTTATAATAAAAGACGTAGCTTAAATCCTCAGCCAAGTATTACTAATTGTAAAGCTATAGAAAGAGGTTCAACAGTAAAAAGAAGCTCACTTACTTTGAAAAATAAACTATTTTTAAAGTCGCTAGGCTTGAAGCTTCGAGTATAATATAAAAGGTGGAAAGGAAAACAATGAACGAAATTTTAAATGTTCGATAAAAGGTTTACTCAGATGAGAGTATTTCGAAGAAAGAGTTTCATACTTATTCATCGTATAAATTCGAATAACTATTCAAAATCAAGACTTGTACGTGTGTCCTCACGAAAGTTACCTTAATTTTCAAGGAATTATTAGAAAAGATTCACCGAATGTAACTACAACTGATAATGTTACCACTTTTTTTAAAAATAATTATATGGCTTACTTTTTGGATGTGATTAAGTACGAAATAAGTGGATGTGAGATTGATAAAACACGATTTGTCGGTATGACTACAACCCTAAAAAATTATATATCTCTGGATAAGCTTCAAAGTCAAAATCTATTGAATTCCGGATGGAGCAGTGGGGACGAAATTTCTACGGGACCCCACTTTAACTTTTCTGTACCATTAAAAAAATTATTGGGTTTTGCTTAGGATTATAAAAAAGTTTGGTTAAATTGCAAACACGAACTAGTGTTGATGCTAACTAAGAATCTTGGTGATGTGTTTGAACAAACCAGAAATAAACAAACTTTTAGATTGGAAATGACGAATATAACCTGGAAAATTCCCCATGTAACTCCGAGCGATTTTGCAAAAATTAAGATGTACGATATTATTAAAAGTGGTGTAAACCTACCAATCGCATTCCGGAGCTGGGATTCATATGTTAACCCCAAATTGGGGTATGGAAGTCAACACAGCTGGAATGTGAAATTGTCGGCTAACCGCGAAAAACCAAGATTTGCCATAATTGGATTTACACTAAATGGAGAACTTATCACAAATAACTTATCAAACTTGAGAGTTCACTTGAATTCTGAGTCATATCCATAATAATCGGAATGTTGATTTTAGTAAGAATTAGTATGCTCACCTATATGAAATGTATACAAGATTTCAATCTAGTTACTATAATCGTGAATCACAACCATTTTTGACCCCAAATGAATTTAAATTGAAGACCCCTATTATTGTGGTTGATCTTTCATATCAAAACGAATCTGATAAAACTGGTCCTATTGATGTGAGAATTTCAATAGAACTGAAGACACCAAGTCATGAAAATACCCAAGCTTACTGTCTCCTCATACATGCCCGTTTAGTTGAATATAACCCATGGTTTAATCCGCTGCCTAATGGGAAGCAGCCAAAAGTGAAATTTGGCCTCGTGCAAATGCCAGTGGTTGTTGTTATTGCACCGCCTCTGCCCCTGTGCAGATGACGGAGCTTGATCCAAAATTAAAAATGACGGAGTCAATGATATTTACTTCACGAAGTACTGTGTGAGACTGTATTCTGGTTTTGGTTGTACATTTGGTTGGGCTGTGCATAACAAGAAAGTTTATGTTTTACCGTTTCCAATGTGGATCATAATGCTTTACAATCGAGGGTAATCTTTTAGCATACAATTTCAACTAAAATAAAGAGGCAAGCGTGAACATACTCCGCCCGTTGGAAGGACGGTCATTCTTTCAAGATACAGTTGAGATAGGCAGGGGGGCAACCTTACGAATTTGACGACGAATGACTCCTTTTGCCGTCTTAATATCTACGACTCGGACTCTTCCGTCCGCTCCAGAGCAAGTATTGGTAATGCGTCCCAAGGGCCATTGCTGAGGTGACGCGTTGTCTTCATGGATCATGACCAGCTGCCCCGGGACTATGTTCGCCTTTGGAGAAAGCCACTTGCTGCGGGCCTGCAAGGTGTGCAGGTGATCTCGTCGCCAAAGGTCCCAGAATTGTTGCTTGATGTGGGTGACCCGTTGCCAACGTGTCAAGTGCATTCCTCTCAACTTGGCTCTGGAAGTGACTTTAAAGTCGTTCCGACCAAAAAATGCGATGGAGTGAGGGCTTCCCCATCGTTTGGATCTTCTGAAAGAGGCGCGAGGGGTCGTGAGTTGACAACTGCTTCAGCATCAACTGCGACAGTTTGGAGTTCCTCGTACGTCAGATGTGAGTGACCAGTGTTTTTTACCAATAAAAGCTTCATGGACTTTACCGCCGCCTCCCACAAGCCGCCAAAATGTGGTGCGCGGGGTGGAATGAAGATAAATTCCACGCCATTGGATGAGGTGAACATTTGTAAGTCCTTTAACGCTTGCTGGCTGAAGAGTTGCATTTTAAATTCCTCTAATTGAGTGCGGGTTTCAACGAAGTTGGTTGAGTTGTCGCAGAATATCCGATTTGGCAAACTTCTCCGCCCGATGAAGCGCTTTAAACAGAGAATAAAGGTACTAGTTGACAGATCAGATACAAGTTCTTCATGTACTACTTTGGTGGCAAAGCAAACGAAGACGGCCATATATGTTTTGTATGGAGCCCTTCCACGAATGCGATAGGACGTCAGAAATGGACCACACAGGTCGACTCCAGATACAGCAAAGGGTTTTGTGAGTGACAACCGGTCAGCAGGAAGTGACCCCATGATCTGGTCCAGCAAATGAGGCTTGTAATGATAGCAGTGGACACAGTTGCGCACCACTTTGCTAACTAGTCGACGAGAATTAACGATCCATACTTGGAGACGCAGGATTCCGATTAGAGCCTTGGGCCCTGCGTGCATGTTAGTTTGGTGAGGAAATTCGACGAGTTTATATGTGAATTTGTGATCTTTTGGCAGTAAATGTGAGTACTTGGCTTCTACGGGGATTTGCGCATTTTCTAGACGCCCGCCAACACGAATCAGTGTCACCGTGCGAGTTCCTATAGGTGATTCCGACAGGAAAGGTGTCAGGCCTTGAAGATCTGCGCTGAGGACTTTACCCTTTTGTAAACAATCTGTTTCCTTCCAATACGTTTGATGCTGAATAAGTCCTACAATAAACAGGAATGATTGCTGCAACTCAGTTGCTGTCATTTCAACCGCTTGCGACACGCAGAGGTTTTTGCTTGCAGGGATCTTGTTAAACGCCCGCAAAACGTAAGCTGTGACTCGAAGAACACGATGATACGAAGAAATTCGATTCAGAATTTGATCAAGGATGTTTTCTTTAGATTCGGTGCATTTGAATGAAAAAATTTTTCCTTTTTCCAAATCCGCATCTATGGTTTTGATTTTGTCCAACGACTGCGGCCAAAGATGTTCTTCCAACTTAAGGAAGGTAGGCCCTGTAAACCAGCTTGTATTTTGAAGTTCGCTGAGCCTGCATCCACGAGATATGACGTCAGCCGGGTTTTCTTTTCCTGGCACATGACGCCAAGAAATGTTCGATGACTGAGTTTGAATTTCTGAGATCCGATTGGCTACAAAGCAATTTAATTGGGAAGAGTGCATAGTGAGCCAGTGTAATACGATTTTACAGTCTCTCCAGAAAACAACCTTTTGTATGTTGCTGAACTTATGTTTTATTTTGTTCCACGTATCACAAAGAATTGATGCAGCACAGAGCTCTAATCGTGGAAGAGAAAGGACTTTAATTGGGGCAACCTTTGACTTTGCTATGAGTAAATGCGATTCTACTGATCCATTTTGAATTGAGCGCAGATATATACAACAGCCGTACGCACGCTGTGAAGCATCTGCGAATCCATGTATTTCGCAGTCATGTTTCGCGGAAAGTCCTACGTATCGGGGTATGGCGATTTGGTTTAAATTGTGCAAGTCAGGATAAATAGATTCCCAACGATCCATTAATTGTTGAGGCAGTATTTAGTCCCAATCCAAATGACTCATTCACAGCTCCTGCACAAAAATTTTGCATCTTATAACCACTGGTCCTAACAAGCCAAGTATGTCATATAAGCGTGCAATAATTGAGAGAATGTTCCTTTTCGTCATAGCGTTAGTTTTTGGCAAATCGAACCGAAAGCAAAATTCGTCCACCTGGGGCCTCCACGACATTCCTAAGGTTTTTGTGATATCTTTGCTATCTAACTTGAATCGATGTTCTTTGATATTATCATCCAACTTGCTAAAATTCCATTTGGCTAACTCTAATCCGGCACAAGACAAGATTCCAGTAACTTGATCAATCTTCAATTTTAAATCCTCAATGCAGTCAGCTCCTGTAAGGAGGTCATCGACATACATCTCTTTAGATATAATTTCAGATCCTATAGAAAATTCTTTCCTATATTTCTCTGCTATGAAATGCAAACTTCTGATGGCGAGAAACGGTGCACAAGCAAGCCCATACGTGACAGTTTCAACTGGTATAATTTCAACGGGTCAGAAATGTTGTGCCTCCACCAAATCAACTGAAACTTGCGGTCATGGTGATCTACAATGAATTGCCGATACATTTTTGTTATATCAGCTGTAAGAGCATGCCTATACAACCTAAATGAAAGCAGGGTTAAGATAAGGTCCTGCTGAACTGTCGGTCCAACCATTAAAATGTTATTTAATGATACTCCTGTCGAAGACTTCGCAGATGCGTCAAAAACTACACGCAACTTTGTTGTTGAGCTGTCTGGACGCAGTACAGCGTGATGCGGGATAACATAGTGAGGTTGGTTTGGGTCAAAACTATCTACAGGTTGCATGTGCCCCAGATCAATATATTCTTGCATGAAATCAGAATACATTTTTTTTTATCGGGTAAACGTTGTCAACGACGCTCTATTTGCCAAAATCGTTGCTTGGCAGTATCCACTGAACTTCCCAATTGTTGGGTAGATTTCGAAAAGGGAAGCCGAACTTGAACTCACCCATTCTCGAGAAAAGCTGAGTTTTTGCAGAAGTGGCGATCACATTCTTCCTCTTCAGTTGTATACTGGTTTTGAGATGATTCTGGAAAAGATTCGATTTCCCAAAACCTTTTTAGATTTTCATTCAGCTGTTGGGACTGCGAAATTTTGCACATAAGAACATTAGCCTTAGCCCTAGATTGCGGATTGTCAACAACTTGTCCACCAATAATCCATCCGAGTGTCATGTTAAGTAGGCATGGCAGCCCAGGCCCCAGTGATAATTTTCCGCCAATGAGCAATTCGAAGAATTCCTGGGTGCTTAGTAAAATTTCAATTTTTTGTGGTTTAAAAAACAATGGGTCAGCCAAATCTATTCCGTCAGGGATTGACCACGTTGATGATTCTATTCGAGTGGCGGGTTGAGTCAATGCTATTGTCTTGGTAATAGCAAATTGCAATGACCATTCATCAGCAGACAAACGTGAGCGTATGGTCGTCGAGACTGAGAACTGAAGTTTTGCTCTAACATCTCCTATACCAGAAACTTCAAAATGTTGACGCTTTCGCTGAAGTTGTAATTTGTTGGCCAAAGTATCTGTGTTAAAGTTAATTTCCGAGCCAGAATCAAGCAAGGCCCTTGCCGGGTGGAACATTCCGCACTTATCCTGGATAAGAACTATTGCGGTTGGGATAAGAGCTCGATTTGATCTACGAGAAAGACATGCGACTACCTGTGTGGAGCAACGAGGTTGCTCGTTTGTCGGTTCTACATTTGATTGAGAAATTTCTTGTGTTTCACTCCTACGATGTAACGAAGAATGGTGCAACCCGCGACAAGTCCGACATCGAAATTTTGAAGAACAGTCAGCTGCGATGTGGCCCTTATGAAGACAGTTTAAACATAGCGCTGCCTGTTTGACCCAAGCATGTCGCTTCTCATGTTGAAGTGCAACGAATGAAGGGCACGATCCTAGATTGTGATCTGTAGAATCGCATTTTATACAACTGCCTCTAGCCGTCAGGAATGCCTTTTTGTGGGGGTGGTTTAGTTTTTCTGAACGCTTATCATACTGCTTGAACTCCTGGCCTGGCTTTGCGCTGCATTCTAGAAACTGACAATGCCTACCCAACATGTTGTAGAAATTATCCCATGTTGGAAACTGCTCATAGTTCTGACCTCGATCATAAGCAAGTTTTGAATCTAAATCAACCTTTTGCAAAACGAGCTGAATTAAAATGGCTTCAAATGCATTTTGTTCGGTGCCAAGAGAGAGTAGTGAACCACGCAAAGCTGCCACTGTGTCTAAAATTTCTCGAAGGGATGAAGAATCAGATTTTCTCATTTCAGAAATGGCAAAAAGGCTAGATACGTGTTCGAGTAAGATCAACACTTTTTTATCGTATCGTTCCTTAAGGCGCTCCAATGCCTTTTTGTAATTTTCTTCTGATACTTGAAATGCAGCCACTACACTCAATGCAGGACCAGAACTTGTCAATATCAGAAAGTAAGACATCATCATGAACCATATTATTAAAGGCTGCAATAAAACGGTTGTACTCGCCATATTTTCCGTCAAATTTTGGTAGTTTTAGAGAAGGTAATCGATTATGGGAACTGGCCCCTAAGCAGGTGGAATTTATCAAGACGGAGTCCTCAGGGCCATTGCGCTTGGTAACATTTGCACGTTTTAAAAGCGTAGATTTTGTTGCTATAAAATCTGCCTCAAACTGATCGCGAGAATCTTCTTCGAAGTCTAGTTCTTCAATTTGCTGTTGCACTTGACACAATTGCCTAAAGTGTGATTCCAAAAGGGCCAAGTGACACTCTGCCGATGCAGAATCCATTGATGTGTCTGCAACCGCTCGATTCGAAGTTCGTTGCATGTTTCGTTGCAGCAGATTTCTTTTGCGCCTAAGTGCAGCTAGCTGTTCTTCTACAGATGGTTTGGTCATGTTTGCAAAGAGAACGATCAGCCAAAGTGCTCCAGTAAGTGTCTCAGGTGTACTGGTGACGTAATGGTGTGATGCCGTAAGAGTCCAAGTTGAGATAACTTTCCAACTGATCCGCTTGAACTGTAGCTGCTACTGAATCCCTTGTGATCCCTCGCAGCCGAGTTGTTAAGGTTTAGGACAGCTGTCCTGTCACGGTCGCCAATGTTTAATCCGCTGCCTAATGGGAAGCAGCCAAAAGTGAAATTTGCCCTCGTGCAAATGCAAGTGGTTGTTGTTATTGCATGCTTTATCCAAAATTAAAAACGACGGAGTCAATGATATTTACTTCGCGAAGTACTGTGTGAGACTGTATTCTGGTTTTTGTTCTACATTTGGTTGGGCTGTGCATAACAAGAAAGTTTTACCGTTTTCAATGTGGATCATAATGCTTTACAATCGAGGGTAATCTTTTAGCATACAAATTCAACTAAAATAAAGATGCAAGCGTGAACTCCCATTAAACGGACTTGTACAACGAGTTGTTTAACATTAGAAAAATGTTGAAGGATACTGTTTCGGTTGATGTTCAAGGTTTCTTTGATAATAATAATAATTTTATTTTAAAGGAAATTGGAATTGTATTCGAAAAAGATCCAAACTTGAATAATAGTATTTTAATAGAATCACCATATGATTTTACTTTGCTAAATACAAAATCTCGAAAGACTGCAATTTGGTTAACCAATACACATCACAAAATTTTTTGGAACGATGGAGAGAACAGTTTTCCACAAACTCGAAAGTATCTAAGGACAATTACAAGCGGAAAACAAATTATTTGTAAAGGTGTGGAAAAGAAACGATTTCTACAGAAGTTTTTTGGGAGTCGTCAGCTCATTAATATCGAGGAAATGGGCTGTCCGTCATTAAAGAGGTTTAAAGGAAACCGGTTTCCCTATTGTGAAACACACCTTAAGGGCGGCGTTTGTGCTCTAAACAATGCATACATTATTTAGACATTTTTTAAAAATAGCTCCAAAACAATAAAATAATTGTTATACATCATTTTAAAGTTGAGATTAGATGTGTAAAGTCCTACAAGAAAATAAAATTTACAAAATGAAATTTCATGAGGAAATTTACCAATTTATTGAACAATTTAAAGGAGAGATAATTGGTCAGCATTTTCAATACCTTCTAAACACAAAAACTATGTTCATGAATCAACGTGGACATGATCTCAAAACTACGAATTATGGCGAACACTTTACATTTTGTAATCCAGAAATGACGTCGGAAACGTGCGCCTGCTTCTTCTATGTAAATCGCCGGAACCAAAGCAGAAAATTAATTTCTATATATCATAAAAAATTTCGCAATACCAATATAAATGAATAAATGTATTATTGTGCTACAAAATAAAGTTCTGACTTTTTATTTCGAGTTAAAATTACAGGTACGGAAAATGGAAAATATTTCCTTGACTGAGATATGTCGCCTACTTGCGAGTTGTTGCGCGGTCGTGATTTCAACCCCTATTATGGGAACGTATTAGAGCTAGCAGTCAGCCGTGAGGTCGTTGGCGTGAGGCCCATGATCTTGTCAATGAGCGTGCGCCTTCTGGGTTGTGCATGTGTCCCTTTTATTGCGGTCAGGTAATTGACAGGTGCGCATGTTCGGGTAGCTCTTGCTTTAATCCCTTTTATGACATGTTTATGACCCATTTGTGGAAAGGAGAGAATCTTAGACAATTTACCAGTTAAACGTTCTGGGGCGGAAACAAAAATGTGTATTTGAAAATATTCCACATCTGAGAATCATTAACTTGTGGGATTTATTATATTGGGGTTCTTTTGATTTCTAAATGAGTTTTACAATCATAGGAAACATTATTGCCCAACATGATCGGACATGTTCCTCTAAGATAACCATCTTTGAATACTTTGGGTGTGCGACCTTTCACACGTGCACAGCAACACCTGTGATAATGAGGCAAAAGGGTACGTGATCACACCTTTCCCCAACATGATCGGATATGTTCCTCTAAGATAACAACCTTTGGATACTATGGTTGTGCGACCTTTCTCACGTACACGTTTTTCACCTGACTATTAATTGCACATAATGAGGGGAAGAATACATGATCAATATTGTCACATGGGGATGTGGGGGCGATGGGGGCAATTAAGTATATTCTTTATGGATATGATCGTGACATTTTTATGACTTCAAAGCCCATTAAAATCAGTTATTTTATTGAATTATGCTAATTGTCCTAGAACCCGTATATGTTAATGAGGGGAGAGGGGGGCCGGGAGCAATTAATATGCTAATTGTCCCAGAACCCGTCTTTCCCAACTACTAACCCTTTGTCGAGCAAGACGAAGCGCTGCCATTTAAAATAGACACAATCGTCACAATTAAAACTGACGGGGAGCCGGTATACTCCAAAACACCAACGCACCTCATGGGTGTAACCGACTTCGTCAATGCAGAAGTTAAACAACTTCTTGCGGACGGCGGGATAAGGCCATCCAGGTCCCCATATAACAACCCTACCTGGGTTGTTGATAAAAAAGGAACAGATCAAAACGGGGTAAAGAAGAAGCGATTATCCCTATCCCTATAGTTTTTTACGACGCTCGACCTCAAATCGGGTTTTCACCAGATAGAGCTGGCGGAAAAAGACGGGGAAAAGACAGCATTTTCTATAAGCAACGGCCAATACGAATTTTGTAGACTGCCATTTGGACTTAAAAATTCCCCAAGCATCTTCCAAAGTGCCATTGATGACGTCCTAAGAGAATGAATCTCTAGTTATGCTACTTGTACGTAGATTACGTAATAATTGTCTCAAAAACAAAGGATGGCCACGTTAGGGACGTGGATTGGGTCTTAACGAAGCTTTTAAAAGCAGGCATGAGAATATTCCAAGAGAAATCAAAGCTCTTTAAAAAGAGCGTTGAATTCTTGGGGTTCATAGTGCCGCAAGGGGGCTTCAAACTCCACCTGAAAAGGTAAAAGCCATAAAAGAATTTTCCCCACCAAAAACAGTTTTCGACCCCAGGTCCCTTCTGGGGCTAGCAAGCTACTACAGGTGTTTCATAAAAAACTTCGCGACCATCGCAGACCTCTAACGAATATTCTAAAGGGAGAAAATGGGAGAACCAGCAAATATCAGTCAAGAAAAATTGATATCAATATGAACGTTTCACAGAGAGAAACGTTTGACGTACTGAGAGAAATCTTGGCTTATACCCAGACTTTAAAAGGACATTCGATTTAACAACGGATGCGTCAGGCTTTGGTTTAGGGGCGGTACTATCTCAAGATGGGCGCCCAATCACAATGATATCACGTGTCCTCCGTGACAGCGAAAAGAATTACGCAACCAACGAGCGAAAGCTCTTCGCCTTTATTTGGAAACTAAAAAACCTACGGAACTATTTATACGGAGTAAGGCCTTGCAGATCTCTACCGATCACCAGCCACTTACCTTTCCTGTCTCGGACTAAAATCCTAACGCAAAGCTGAAGCACTGGAAGGAGATTATTGACGAGCATGGCGCAAAATTGGTTTATAAACCAGGCAAAGAAAAACTCGTCGCAGTCGCGTTGTCTCGTCAGAACATAAACGCCCTAGACGACGTACAAGAATCATATGCAGCCACCGTACATAGCGATCAGTTGCTAACTTATATTATAGATACAACTGACAACCCAGTAAACTGTTTCCGAAATCAAATAATTAAGGATGCAACAGATTCTCGGTGGACACATTCATCTTGTTTAAGATCAAAGTGAGGCACATAATTAAAAACCCCAACCGGAAAAACCCAACCAACCAACCTTGGCGTTTATCCAACACCGACTCGTAGAGTCCTTCCCTAGCACTTCATTCAAGTACACGAAAAGCTTTGTACAAGACATAACGGACAGAACCAACCAACCTTGGAGTTTATCCAACACCGACTCGTAGAGTCCTTCCCTAGCACTTCATTCAAGTACACGAAAAGCTTTGTACAAGACATAACGGACACAGCTGAGCAGAGGGAAAAAAATCCTTAGGGATTACTTTTTCCCAAAAATGCTTCGAGGCAGGCAATAGCAGCAACACATTTATCTTCTTTTGTTGGAGAAATCGTACACGTTGAAATTTTTTGTCAACAGATGGGACCCTTTTCCTTACATGAGTTGATAAACTCTCGAAATTTGCCACAGTGCAAGCCACCGCATCGAAGGTTATAGTGGATATTAAAGTCCCTTTATTACACATAATATATTTTCCCCCAAAAACTAAAACAATCTATTGCGATAACGAAAGATCACTAAACTCCGAGAACATTAAATTAATTCTGCTAAATCATTTCAATATCACCATTTCCAACGCCCCGCCTCTACATAGCACTTTAAATAATCAAGTAGAGAGGTTTCATGGCACTCTGGCAGAAATAGCCAGATGCCTGAAACTAGAAGGCAAACTAAACGATACCGTTGAGTTAATTCTTTTGGTAACTAACAAATATAATAATTCAGTTATAGAAGTTATAGAAGCAGACCTGGGGACCACGGTTCTAATTAAGGGGAGGTTGGTCCACAAGGACAATCTACGCTAACCATCTTCACTAGACTCCTGAGCTTTTTTTTAAACATTTTATACTTTCTATACTTAAAAAATAAAATGTTCTTCCTTTGTATTCTTTTATAATTTCTAGGCTAGGAAAATTCATTTTAATTTGTGCACTAACGGCTGTCAGAACGGATGCGACAGTAAAACTGAATGACTATTCGAACGCGGACTACATCCTAATAGGGGACGGTGACATTGTAGTCTTGGAATCTTACGGATACCTACAACACGCAACAAACATGACGACCTACGAGGACTACGCTGATTAGACTGAAAAGTTGACAAGGACGTTCACCGACGACCACAATGAGAGCAGATGAAGGACAAACAGAACTAAATATCTAATTTTAGGAACGTTTGAACGAACTCGCGAACGCGATGAATCAAATTCAAAAATTTGAAACAAATAAAGAAACGCACCTGATGTTTTTTTTTTTTTAGTATAACAAATTTATTTATTTAACGTTGATCAGCCAACCTAATGACTGTAAAACGTTGTGTACGAAGAGGAATAATTAACATGGAAACATAACAGAAAAGGTGATTAACAATATTTACAATATTGCTAATTGTCCCAGAACCCGTCTTTCCCAACTACTAACCCTTTGTCGAGCAAGACGAAGCGCTGCCATTTAAAATAGACACAATCGTCACAATTAAAACTGACGGGGAGCCGGTATACTCCAAAACACCAACGCACCTCATGGGTGTAACCGACTTCGTCAATGCAGAAGTTAAACAACTTCTTGCGGACGGCGGGATAAGGCCATCCAGGTCCCCATATAACAACCCTACCTGGGTTGTTGATAAAAAAGGAACAGATCAAAACGGGGTAAAGAAGAAGCGATTATCCCTATCCCTATAGTTTTTTACGACGCTCGACCTCAAATCGGGTTTTCACCAGATAGAGCTGGCGGAAAAAGACGGGGAAAAGACAGCATTTTCTATAAGCAACGGCCAATACGAATTTTGTAGACTGCCATTTGGACTTAAAAATTCCCCAAGCATCTTCCAAAGTGCCATTGATGACGTCCTAAGAGAATGAATCTCTAAGTTATGCTACTTGTACGTAGATTACGTAATAATTGTCTCAAAAACAAAGGATGGCCACGTTAGGGACGTGGATTGGGTCTTAACGAAGCTTTTAAAAGCAGGCATGAGAATATTCCAAGAGAAATCAAAGCTCTTTAAAAAGAGCGTTGAATTCTTGGGGTTCATAGTGCCGCAAGGGGGCTTCAAACTCCACCTGAAAAGGTAAAAGCCATAAAAGAATTTCCCCCACCAAAAACAGTTTCCGACCCCAGGTCCCTTCTGGGGCTAGCATACGGAGTAAGGCCTTGCAGATCTCTACCGATCACCAGCCACTTACCTTTCCTGTCTCGGACTAAAATCCTAACGCAAAGCTGAAGCGCTGGAAGGAGATTATTGACGAGCATGGCGCAAAATTGGTTTATAAACCAGGCAAAGAAAAACTCGTCGCAGTCGCGTTGTCTCGTCAGAACATAAACGCCCTAGACGACGTACAAGAATCATATGCAGCCACCGTACATAGCGATCAGTTGCTAACTTATATTATAGATACAACTGACAACCCAGTAAACTGTTTCCGAAATCAAATAATTAAGGATGCAACAGATTCTCGGTGGACACATTCATCTTGTTTAAGATCAAAGTGAGGCACATAATTAAAAACCCCAACCGGAAAAACCCAACCAACCAACCTTGGCGTTTATCCAACACCGACTCGTAGAGTCCTTCCCTAGCACTTCATTCAAGTACACGAAAAGCTTTGTACAAGACATAACGGACACAACCAACCAACCTTGGAGTTTATCCAACACCGACTCGTAGAGTCCTTCCCTAGCACTTCATTCAAGTACACGAAAAGCTTTGTACAAGACATAACGGACACAGCTGAGCAGAGGGAAAAAAATCCTTAGGGATTACTTTTTCCCAAAAATGCTTCGAGGCAGGCAATAGCAGCAACACATTTATCTTCTTTTGTTGGAGAAATCGTACACGTTAAAATTTTTTGTCAACAGATGGGACCCTTTTCCTTACATGAGTTAATAAACTCTCGAAATTTGCCACAGTGCAAGCCACCGCATCGAAGGTTATAGTGGATATTAAAGTCCCTTTATTACACATAATATATTTTCCCCCAAAAACTAAAACAATCTATTGCGATAACGAAAGATCACTAAACTCCGAGAACATTAAATTAATTCTGCTAAATCATTTCAATATCACCATTTCCAACGCCCCGCCTCTACATAGCACTTCAAATAATCAAGTAGAGAGGTTTCATGGCACTCTGGCAGAAATAGCCAGATGCCTGAAACTAGAAGGCAAACTAAACGATACCGTTGAGTTAATTCTTTTGGTAACTAACAAATATAATAATTCAGTTATAGAAGTTATAGAAGCAGACCTGGGGACCACGGTTCTAATTAAGGGGAGGTTGGTCCACAAGGACAATCTACGCTAACCATCTTCGCTAGACTCCTGAGCTTTTTTTTTAAACATTTTATACTTTCTATACTTAAAAAATAAAATGTTCTTCCTTTGTATTCTTTTATAATTTCTAGGCTAGGAAAATTCATTTTAATTTGTGCACTAACGGCTGTCAGAACGGATGCGACAGTAAAACTGAATGACTATTCGAACGCGGACTACATCCTAATAGGGGACGGTGACATTGTAGTCTTGGAATCTTACGGATACCTACAACACGCAACAAACATGACGACCTACGAGGACTACGCTGATTAGACTGAAAAGTTGACAAGGACGTTCACCGACGACCACAATGAGAGCAGATGAAGGACAAACAGAACTAAATATCTAATTTTAGGAACGTTTGAACGAACTCGCGAACGCGATGAATCAAATTCAAAAATTTGAAACAAATAAAGAAACGCACCTGATGTTTTTTTTTTTTAGTATAACAAATTTATTTATTTAACGTTGATCAGCCAACCTAATGACTGTAAAACGTTGTGTACGAAGAGGAATAATTAACATGGAAACATAACAGAAAAGGTGATTAACAATATTTACAATATTGCTAATTGTCCCAGAACCCGTCTTTCCCAACTACTAACCCTTTGTCGAGCAAGACGAAGCGCTGCCATTTAAAATAGACACAATCGTCACAATTAAAACTGACGGGGAGCCGGTATACTCCAAAACACCAACGCACCTCATGGGTGTAACCGACTTCGTCAATGCAGAAGTTAAACAACTTCTTGCGGACGGCGGGATAAGGCCATCCAGGTCCCCATATAACAACCCTACCTGGGTTGTTGATAAAAAAGGAACAGATCAAAACGGGGTAAAGAAGAAGCGATTATCCCTATCCCTATAGTTTTTTACGACGCTCGACCTCAAATCGGGTTTTCACCAGATAGAGCTGGCGGAAAAAGACGGGGAAAAGACAGCATTTTCTATAAGCAACGGCCAATACGAATTTTGTAGACTGCCATTTGGACTTAAAAATTCCCCAAGCATCTTCCAAAGTGCCATTGATGACGTCCTAAGAGAATGAATCTCTAAGTTATGCTACTTGTACGTAGATTACGTAATAATTGTCTCAAAAACAAAGGATGGCCACGTTAGGGACGTGGATTGGGTCTTAACGAAGCTTTTAAAAGCAGGCATGAGAATATTCCAAGAGAAATCAAAGCTCTTTAAAAAGAGCGTTGAATTCTTGGGGTTCATAGTGCCGCAAGGGGGCTTCAAACTCCACCTGAAAAGGTAAAAGCCATAAAAGAATTTCCCCCACCAAAAACAGTTTCCGACCCCAGGTCCCTTCTGGGGCTAGCATACGGAGTAAGGCCTTGCAGATCTCTACCGATCACCAGCCACTTACCTTTCCTGTCTCGGACTAAAATCCTAACGCAAAGCTGAAGCGCTGGAAGGAGATTATTGACGAGCATGGCGCAAAATTGGTTTATAAACCAGGCAAAGAAAAACTCGTCGCAGTCGCGTTGTCTCGTCAGAACATAAACGCCCTAGACGACGTACAAGAATCATATGCAGCCACCGTACATAGCGATCAGTTGCTAACTTATATTATAGATACAACTGACAACCCAGTAAACTGTTTCCGAAATCAAATAATTAAGGATGCAACAGATTCTCGGTGGACACATTCATCTTGTTTAAGATCAAAGTGAGGCACATAATTAAAAACCGTTTATCCAACACCGACTCGTAGAGTCCTTCCCTAGCACTTCATTCAAGTACACGAAAAGCTTTGTACAAGACATAACGGACACAACCAACCAACCTTGGAGTTTATCCAACACCGACTCGTAGAGTCCTTCCCTAGCACTTCATTCAAGTACACGAAAAGCTTTGTACAAGACATAACGGACACAGCTGAGCAGAGGGAAAAAAATCCTTAGGGATTACTTTTTCCCAAAAATGCTTCGCGGCAGGCAATAGCAGCAACACATTTATCTTCTTTTGTTGGAGAAATCGTACACGTTAAAATTTTTTGTCAACAGATGGGACCCTTTTCCTTACATGAGTTAATAAACTCTCGAAATTTGCCACAGTGCAAGCCACCGCATCGAAGGTTATAGTGGATATTAAAGTCCCTTTATTACACATAATATATTTTCCCCCAAAAACTAAAACAATCTATTGCGATAACGAAAGATCACTAAACTCCGAGAACATTAAATTAATTCTGCTAAATCATTTCAATATCACCATTTCCAACGCCCCGCCTCTACATAGCACTTCAAATAATCAAGTAGAGAGGTTTCATGGCACTCTGGCAGAAATAGCCAGATGCCTGAAACTAGAAGGCAAACTAAACGATACCGTTGAGTTAATTCTTTTGGTAACTAACAAATATAATAATTCAGTTATAGAAGTTATAGAAGCAGACCTGGGGACCACGGTTCTAATTAAGGGGAGGTTGGTCCACAAGGACAATCTACGCTAACCATCTTCGCTAGACTCCTGAGCTTTTTTTTTAAACATTTTATACTTTCTATACTTAAAAAATAAAATGTTCTTCCTTTGTATTCTTTTATAATTTCTAGGCTAGGAAAATTCATTTAAATTTGTGCACTAACGGCTGTCAGAACGGATGCGACAGTAAAACTGAATGACTATTCGAACGCGGACTACATCCTAATAGGGGACGGTGACATTGTAGTCTTGGAATCTTACGGATACCTACAACACGCAACAAACATGACGACCTACGAGGACTACGCTGATTAGACTGAAAAGTTGACAAGGACGTTCACCGACGACCACAATGAGAGCAGATGAAGGACAAACAGAACTAAATATCTAATTTTAGGAACGTTTGAACGAACTCGCGAACGCGATGAATCAAATTCAAAAATTTGAAACAAATAAAGAAACGCACCTGATGTTTTTTTTTTTTTAGTATAACAAATTTATTTATTTAACGTTGATCAGCCAACCTAATGACTGTAAAACGTTGTGTACGAAGAGGAATAATTAACATGGAAACATAACAGAAAAGGTGATTAACAATATTTACAATATTGAGACCTGACGTCCTCTTGTCCAGAGATCACCGGGGTACCTTCGCTTTAGTCTTCTTCTCGTTGCAATTCGGTTTGCCAGGGATGCTGATAGATGGTTGGTGTCGGCTAGTAGACGGTTGTTGTAACGGCTTGAGTGCATGTTTATTTGCTCTCGCACCGTGGGGATGTGAAGATCGCAAGCTAGTACATCGTTCCTTACGTACCAAGGCGCATCCGCAATCGTACGGTTTTGCACTCTTTGGACCCTCATGACATTTGAGTCTGAAGTGGTACCCCATATTTGTATGCAATACGTGAATGAAGGAACCACTATCGACCTGTACAGCAACATCTTGTTGCTAAGGCTGAGCTCACTTGTACCTTTAAGCATCCAATTTAGTTTCCGCAGTTTAGCGCGACGTGTTGCTGTAAGTTTAGTTATGTGCTGCCTCCACGTAAGACGTTTGTCCAAAATCAAGCCCAAGTACTGAGCCTGGGCTGATTGCGGTATGACTGTAACGCACCTTATGGAATTTATTTTAGATAAAAATGGAATAGTCGTCACAGATTTGGAAAATATTTTAATGGGCTTAATCCTAGCAAAATTAAATATTATAATTCTGGCAATTGTAGATAGCTCCGACATTGGCGAATTTAAGGACAGGCAGTCCTAGACAGTATCTATAAGTGTTTTTCAAAATTCCGATATCTTCCATTTTCTTATTAAATTTCCTAGTCCCAAACTTGTATGTAAAACGATTGCGGTCTATCCGGTCCAGCACCACAATAAGATCCTGGACTTCAAAATCGGAAACCTAGTCGTTGAGGGCCGATGACGAAACCTAACATCGGGTATTGCAAGACTACGGGTACTGCAGGGAACTCCAAAATGACACTTGCGCACAGCAAGTGGAGCTATTGCGCTCTGCCAGGCCATCCGGTTGCTGTAGGAGATTACTGCATCCTCATAGTGAATGAGGCCAACATGACCATATCCGATGACCAAGGACGGGACCTAAAAATATCTGGAACCTACCTGGTAACATATTCCGTCAAAATAAGCCTCAACGGGACTTGGATCGTAAATCAGCTGGGAAGCTCGATAAAAAACCTGCGGTGTCAGCCATGACCGTGGTCAACATCACGACTTACCAAAACCGATTAAGTCTTCCATTTCTTCACGAGCTGTGTCCGAGCAATCTCCACCACATTGGGACCCTTAGAGAATAATTACCATGGGTTCCTTCCTCAGCTACTCCTTCGCCCTACTCGCCTTCTTCCTATTGTGCTCTACAGCTTGGCTCGGTTACCACGTTTTAAGGACCAAAAGACACGGCATCCCAGGAACTAACGGTGACGTAGAATTAGCAGGTCACTTAAAGGAGGGAGGAGTTAACACACCCGGTTCCCATGAGGAAAAATTGTCGAGTTGCAGGCCATATCTGGTGGCCAACACGCGCAGTAACGAAACTGCCGATTCCACACTCTGTGGGCCATCACCCGTAGTCCGGCCATAAACACTCACGCAGCAAGTGATCGTCGCTGGCCAGATCGTAGGTGCTGAGTCGGCGCTTTAGCGGTAGCGCTGGGAACACTCGCTCAGCGAATGATCGTCGGATACCAAGTGCTGACCCTGCACGGCAGCGCTGCGACCAGGCAAAGACCTCAAGCTGAGGCCGGATCAGAGAAATAAATAAATGCAACTATATTATGTTAAATAAAAGTCATCTGTCTGAACAAACTTAAGAGAATCTTGAAAAAAGGAGATCAAGGTATATAGTATTCAGTGTGCTTTATGTGTAATCTTAGTCTTCGAGCTGTGTTTAACAAACAAACTTAAGTGAATCTTGAAAAAAGGAGATCAAGGTATATAGTATTCAGTGTGCCTTACATGTAATCTGAGCTGTGTTTAAATTTATGCGAATTTTTGTAGAAAATTGACATTTGTTCCATGTGCTTAGACGCCAGTTGGTCCATATATCTGTCGTTTTTCTTAGCTAAATAACACGATTTCCCCGTTTGTCCCCTATTTCACGTCAATCCACAATTTTTAGGAACCTTTGACTTTCTTCTTAGCAAATTTCTCGATGTTTGGAGCAGCTACAATCGCAAAATATAATTTGTGTGTGAATGGATGTATACAAAAACAAGAAAGAACGCCATAGTCGAGTACCCCGACCCGTTACTCAGCTAAAGGGACCAAAGGAAAATGGAGATATGCAAGCGATATTAAAATGCGCCACCTACCCGTGTTCTCAATGTATGTGGGCGGTAGACAGACTTAAGCGTTATGGGTCAATCGATAGGTATTGACGAGACCAATACATTTCAGTTAATATTTTTTATCTAGCACGAAAATTGTGGGCGCCACAGGCTTGGGCGGCTTGTGAGCGTTAGAGTGGGCGTGACAAACTTGCGCTGCGTACAAGGCTACGGAACTTAAGTCTGAGATTCCGTTTCTCTATCTTTGATAGTTTTCGAGATATCCGCGTTCATATTTACGATTTGTTGAAGTTTGTGTGCGGTTTGTGGGCGTTAAAGTGGGCGTGGAATACTTATTTTGGATCAATCGATAGGTATTGACGAGAACAATACATTTCAGTTAAAAATTGTTTTCTAGCATGAAAATTGTGGGCTCCACAGGCTTGGGCGGTTTGTGGGCGTTAGAGTGGGCGTGCTTATTCGCGTAACAAACTTGCGCTGCGCACAAGGCTACATGGCTAAATCTAAATCCCATTTCTCTATCTTTGATAGTTTCCGAGATATCCGCGTTCATATTTACGATTTTTTGAAGTTTGTGGGCGTTAAAGTTGGCGTGGAAAACTTTCTTTTAGGTCAATCGATAGGTATTAATGAGAACAATACATTTCAGCTACAATTTTTATTCTAGCATCAAAACTGTAGTAGCCACAGTTTTGGGCGGCTTGTGGGCGTTAGAGTGGGCGTAGCACATTGCTGAAACAAACTTGCGCTGCGCAGGAATGTCAGGAATCTGCATGCCTAATCCCAGTATTGAAGCTCCTATGGTTTCCGAGATCTGAGCGTTCATACCGACAGACGGAAAGACGGTCAGATCGACTCGGGTAGAGATTCTGATCAAGAATATACATACTTTATGGGATCGGAAACGCTTCCTTCTGTCTGTTACGTACTTTCCGACGAATCTTGTATACCCTTTTACTCTACGAGCAACGGGTATAACAAGGAAGTACGCTATAGTCGAGTACCTCGACTATCAGATACCCGTTACTCAGCTATAGGGATAAAAGGGAAATGGAGATAGCAGAGATAGCAAGCAGCAAAGCGATACTGAAATGAGCCACCCCCCCCTAATCTCAATATATGGTTATGGGCGGTAGACAGTTTAAAGCGATATGGACGTTAGATTGGGCGTGGCAAACTTTTTTTTGGGTCAATCGATAGGTATTAACGAGTTTAATACATTTCAGTTTAAATGTGTATCTAGCATAAAAAAGCTTTAGAGTGGGCGTGGCAGTAGTAGGGAAACGCGGATTCTGGGACAATTAGCATATTAATGGCCCCCGCCCCCTTACTAATTAGCATTTTAGTAAGGGGGCGCCTCTTCATTAATGTATGCGGGTTCTGGGACAATTAGCATAATCCATAAATTATCTGATTTTAAGGGGTTTAGATGTCATAAAAATGTCACGATCATATCCATAAAGAGTACACAAAATTGTCCCCCACCCCACACCACCATGTGACAATACTGATCACGTGACCTTTTTGCCTCATTATCAGCAATTAATATTCAGCAGGTGTTGCTGTACACGGGAGAAAGGTCGCACACTTCCCCACATCCCCATGTGACAATATTGATCATGTATCCTCTTCCTCATTATCAGCAATTAATATTCAGCAGGTGTTGCTGTGCACGTGAGAAAGGTCGCAAACCCAAAACATCTAAAGCTGGTTGCCTTAGAGGGACATGTCCGATCATGTTGGGGAATAACGTTTCCTATGATTGTAAAACTAATTTAAAAATCAAAAGAACCGTAATAAAATAAATCCCACAAGTTAATGATTCTCAGATGTCGAATATTTTCAAACAGACATCTTTTTTTCTCTCCTTTCTACAAACGGGTCATAAACATATCATGAAAGGGATTCAAGCAAGAGCTACCCTAACATGCACACCTGTCTATTACCTGACCGGAATAAAAGGGACACATGCACAAGTCTGAAGGCGCACGCCCATTGACAAAACCATAAGTCTCACGCCAACGACCTCACGGCTGAGTGCTAGCTCTAATACGTTCCCATAATAGGGGTTGAAATCACGACCGCGCAACAACTCGCAAGTAGCCGACATATCACAGTCAAGGAAATATTTTCCATTCTCCGTACCTGTAATTTTAACTCGAAATAAAATGTCAGAAGTTTATTTTGTACCATAATAATACATTTATTCATTTATTTTGGTATTGCGAACATTTTTTTTATATATAGAAATTAATTTTCTGCTATGATTCCGGCGATTTGCATAGAAGAAGCAGGCGCGCGTTTCCGACGTCATTTGTGGATTACAAAATGTAAAGTGTTCACCATAATTCGTAGTTTTGAGGTCATGTCTAACTCGATTCATGAACATAGTTTTTGTGTTTAGAAGGTATTGAAAATGCTGACCAATTATCTCTCCTTTAAATTGTTCAATAAATTGGTCAATTTCCTCATGAAACTTAATTTGGTTAACTTTGTTTTCTTGCACATCTTTACACATCTAGTCTCAACTTTAAAATAATGTATAAAAATTATTTTATTGTTTTGGAGCTATTTTTAAAAAATGTCAAAATAATGTATGCATTGTTTAGAGCACAAACCCCGCCCATAAGGTGTGTTTCACAATAGGGAAACCGGTTTCCTTTAAACTTGTTTAATGACGGACAGCCCAATTCCTCGACATTAATGAGCTGACGACTCCCAAAAAACGTCTGTAGAAATCGTTTCTTTTCCACACCTTTACAAATAATTTGTTTTCCGCTTGTAATTGTCCTTAGATACTTTCGAGTTTGTAGAAAACTATTTTCTCCATCGTTCCAAAAAATTTTGTGATGTGTATTGGTTAACCAAATTGCAGTCTTTCGAGATTTTGTATTTAGCAAAGTAAAATCATATGGTCGTTCTATTAAAAAACTATTATTCAAGTTTGGATCTTTTTCGAATACAATTCCAATTTCCTTTAGAATTAAATTATTATTATTATCAAAGAAACCTTGAACATCAATCAAAACAGTATCTTTCAACATTTTTCTAATGTTAAACAACTCGTTGTACTAGTCCGTTTAGTGGGTTATATTCAACTAAACGGTCTTGTATGAGGAGACAGTAAGCTTGGGTATTTTCATGACTTGGTGTCTTTAGTTCTATTGAAATTCTCACATCAATAGGACCAATTTTTACTGAATCATTTCGATATGAAAGATCAACCACAATAATAGGGGTCTTCAATTTAAATTCATTTGGGGTCAAAAATGGTTGTGATTCACGATTATAGTAACTAGATTGAAATCTTGTATACATTTCATATAGGTGAGCATACTAATTCTTACTAAAATCAACATTCCGATTATTATGGATATGACTCAGAATTCAAGTGAACTCTCAAGTTTGATAAGTTATTTGTGATAAGTTCTCCATTTAGTGTAAATCCAATTATGGCAAATCTTGGTTTTTCGCGGTTAGCCGACAATTTCACATTTCAGCTGTGTTGACTCCCATACCCCAATTTGGGGTTAACATATAAATCCCAACTCTGGAATGCGATTGGTAGGTTTACACAACTTTTAATAATATCGTACATCTTAATTTTTGTAAAATCGCTCAGAGTTACATGGGGAATTTTTCAGATTTTATTCGTAATTTCCAGTTTAAAAGTTTGTTCATTTCTGATTTGTTCAAGATTCACCAAGATTCTTAGTTAGCATCAACACTAGTTCGTGTTTACAATTTAACAAAACTTTTTTATAATCCTCAGCCAATCCCAACAAATTTGTTAATGGTACAGAAAAATTTTAAGTGGGGATCCCGTAGAAATTTCGTCTCCACTGCTCCATCCAGAATTTAATAGGTATTGACTTTGAAGATTATCCAGAGATATACAATTTTTTAGGGTAGTAGTCATACCGACATAGACTTGACACGATGGACTCGTTGTATTTACTTTCTTACTTTACTTTCTTTTTAGTCTTGCTTTTGGATGGTTACTTTTTGTATAGTACCTGTACAGTACTTGATTTTGGATGGTTACTAACTGTATAGTATCTGTAAAGTACTTGGTTTTAGATGGTAACTAAATGTTAACAAGTATTATGAGTCGCTATAGTCTCTTATTAAGAACTATCAAAGTACACAAGTTAAAGTTTCTAAGATGTGTTAGCCAAACACACTTGCAGTGAACTATCATTACCTGACCGTCATCAAAGTCACATCCCCAAGACCCAAGGACGTTGAATAAAATACTTCCCCTTCATTTGTACCTGGAGTTTTAATTACAGTCAGATACAAAATTTGTATTTATATCATTCAATATTTCTTTATATATTTTGTTATTGTAAACATATTTCATTAAATTCATAATTAATTATATTTTATGTATATTTGTATATAATTAATTTTCTTACTCCATCCCTCTGTAAAAAAACATGTCGCTTATTAATCTTCATTCCAAGCGCAGATTTTCGCTTGGTTCCCATAGATAGATGTAAAATAGTTTTCACAATAAAATCTTTCTCAGATGTTGAATTATTTTAAAGCATTCATTTGTTCCATCCCATAATAATATTGTAACATATTTCGAAAGCATCATTAGCTAGCATAGGAGCGTCTATCAATTTAATTTCTGATTCAAGTTTATGATAGAGGTGTTGGGACCTGGTAATATCGGTTTTTGTTGTCAACTATTTTTCTAGTTCTAGTTTTCTAATTCTATTCTATTTATATACTATTTGTATGAGTAAGGCATCATTGTCTAAGATTCTGAATAAGTTTAATAAACTCTTTAATTACAATACTGATTAGCTGGTTACTATCTACTTAGTAGATGTATACAAGTTGTTTACTAGCTGTTTAGTATCTGGTTTCTATATGTTTAGTAGATGTAAACAAGTTGTATTGTAGATGTATACAAGTTGTTTACTAGCTTTTTAGTATCTGGTTTATATATGTTTAGTATCTGTTTACTTGATGTTTACTAATTGTTATTAGCTGGTTACATGTTGTTATTATCGTCTACTAGCTTTTACAGTCTTTTGATAAGAATGATCAAAAATTCTTGATCACTAGACAACTTTCGATGTGAAGTAAAAACTTACACTCTGATTTTCAACGTGTTTGCTATGTACGTAAGAAAGAATGCAAAGCCAAAATAGCTC
Organism: Drosophila suzukii; assembly: GCF_043229965.1. NCBI lineage: Eukaryota > Metazoa > Arthropoda > Insecta > Diptera > Drosophilidae > Drosophila > Drosophila suzukii. The sequence goes on from NW_027255896.1 coordinate 37,725,312, forward strand.
AAGATTGATATATAAATCTTAGAGGAACATGTCCGATTATGTTGGGGGAAGATGTATCCTGTGATTGTAAATCTAATTAAGAAATAAATTGTTCACAAGTTATCTAAAAGCTGTGTAGAAGCTGCTTTGATAAACAATTTTGATTCATAATTACAGATATTAGGAATATAGAATAATATCATCCACTTTAACTAGTATGTTGTTAAAATAAAACATTTCCATTTTTCATATTCTTTCATCTTATTTAGGTATAATAAATGTAATCTTAACTACGATAGCTAGCCTTACATCCCATAACTATAGTTATTAGCTACAATAAAATGTCTAGAAAGAACAAAATATATGAATGTCAAAAAACGATTTAAAACTAACTATAATTGGGAATGTAATTGAAATCGCTCCGGCGTAATACAGTAAAAAACAAAAAACACTGTGATTATCCCATTTTCTATCACCATAACAAATGTGTATACCCATACCTAAATGACCAATTGTATCCTGTGTCCAAAAATGTCTGTGACTTTCACTTATAAATTTGTCACCGATAATTTAAATCCCATTAAGCAAACCACCCATTGCTAACCGTACCATAACCCCAGAGTCAAGTTGGTTACCTACAATAAACATAGGTGGTGGTGTAAAGGATTGCTAAAATGCCTCGACGCAGGCGCAAATGTAATAAAAAATGATCATAAAAATATAATTAGGAAAGTATTTTTTTACTTGCGAACCATTTATAACTGTTACCAACAACACAAATAGTTATGTTACAAAGGATTTGCTTCAATGCCTCGACGCAGGCGCAAAGGTCAAGATATTGGAAAAAAATTCATGGAATATTATCCCTTCATAAAAGAGGTCATAAAATATATAATTAGGAAAGTATTTTTTATTTGCGAACAATTTATAAATGTTACCAACAACACAAATAGTTGTTACAAAGGATTGCTAAAATACCTTGATGCAGGCGCAAAGGTCAAGGTAATGGAAAAATTCATGGAATATTATCCCTTGACCAAAAACGAAAATTTCTTCTATTTGGATAATAAAAAAATATATATTAATTCAATACTTTGATTTTTCCATCAAAATGCTTGATAAATCTAGTTGTTTGATATTCTCTAACTAATTTAGTAATATGTTTTCAAGTGCCTATTTAATTTACCAAAAACAGTACTAGTATTCTCTCATAAAATTGATCTTTTGGATCCCTCTAATTCCCCACCGGTGAAATATATGTGCCTCATATTTAATAATGATGGTTTGTCATAGATGGGTACTTGTAATTCATATTTAAGATACTTACATCCTTCTCTAAATAATATCCTTTTATCCATCATGTAAACAGGTTTAGAATTGTATTGCGTGCTTCAACCCCTAGCCACACCCACCACTGTAACAGATTTCACATTTCCAATGGCTGCCCCAGCTACCTAAACTGTACATTTCTTTTGATTTTCTCTTTTCCTTTCTAAGCAATGTACACAATTTTTAAACTGGTTCTGACCTCCCGCTTTAATGGCATCCTCTACTTTATTATACCCGTTACTCGTAGAGTAAAAGGGTATACTAGATTCGTCGGAAAGTATGTAACAGGCAGAAGGAAGCGTTTCCGACCCCATAAAGTATATATATTCTTGATCAGGATCACTAGCCGAGTCGATCTAGCCATGTCCGTCTGTCCGTCTGTCCGTCTGTCCGTCTGTCCGTCTGTCCGTCTGTCCGTCTGTCCGTATGAACGCTGAGATCTCGGAAACTATGAGAGTTACAATACTGGGATTAGGCACGCAGATTCCTGAGATTCCTGCGCAGCGCAAGTTTGTTTCAGTAGAGTGCCACGCCCACTCTAACGCCCACAAACCGCCCAAAACTGTGGCTCCTACAGTTTTGATGCTAGAATAAAAATTTTAACTGAAATGTAATGTTCTCATCAATACCTATCGATTGACCTAAAAAAAAGTTTGCCACGCCCACTTTAACGCCCACAAACCGCGAAAACCTGTGACGCCCACAATTTTTATGCTAGATAAAAAATTTTAACTGAAATGTATTTGTCTCGTCATTACCTATCGATTGACTCAAAAAAAAGTTTGCCACGCCCACTTTAACGCCCACAAACCGCAAAAACCTGTGACGCCCACAATTTTCATGCTAGATAAAAAATTGTAACTGAAATGTATTGGTCTCGTCGATACCTATCGATTGATCCAAAAAAAAATTTGCCACGCCCACTCTAACGCCCATAACGCTTAAATCTGTATACCGCCGGTAGGTGGCGCATTTTAATCTCGCTTTGCTGCTTGCATATCTCCATTTAGCTGAGTAACGGGTATCTGATAGTCGAGGTACTCGACTATAGCGTTCTTCCTTGTTTTCGTTATATTTCTGATCTTTTCCTAACAGTAGGTTGTTAAACTTTTATCATTTTATGAGATTATTGAGCACCCGAAATCCCAGATATTAACTCATAACATGTAACTAGCAGAATATAGTAAAAGATATCAGACTCTAGAAAGACTAGATTTACCTACAATTCAATTTACCATCTACAATCCCTGGAGAAGAGCTTAGTATTTGCAGTTTAATTTTCAAATTTATTGATTTCACAGATTCCCGCTGGTGAATACCAATTTTTAACAAATGGCTGCCATCTCCATACCATTCAGACACTGGTTTACAACCTCATAGAACTGACTCTCAAGGTATCTGTAATGCACAATATATTTCTGTGTCTTTTCTTCTAATCAATATTAAAAAATTTCAAAAACTAAATTTGTTAGCGAATATCAAACAACTAGATTTATCAAGCATTTTGATGGAAAAATCAAAGTATTGAATTAATATATATTTTTTTATTATCCAAATAGAAGAAATTTTCGTTTTTGGTCAAGGGATAATATTCCATGAATTTTCCAATACCTTGACCTTTGCGCCTGCATCAAGGTATTTTAGCAATCCTTTGTAACAACTATTTGTGTTGTTGGTAACATTTATAAATTGTTCGCAAATAAAAAATACTTTCCTAATTATATATTTTATGACCTCTTTTATGAAGGGATAATATTCCATGAATTTTTTTCCAATATCTTGACCTTTGCGCCTGCGTCGAGGCATTGAAGCAAATCCTTTGTAACATAACTATTTGTGTTGTTGGTAACAGTTATAAATGGTTCGCAAGTAAAAAAATACTTTCCTAATTATATTTTTATGATCATTATACCCGTTACTCGTAGAGTAAAAGGGTATACTAGATTCGTCGGAAAGTATGTAACAGGCAGAAGGAAGCGTTTCCGACCCCACAAAGTGTATATATTCTTGATCAGGATCACTAGCCGAGTCGATCTAGCCATGTCCGTCTGTCCGTCTGTCCGTCTGTCTGTCCGGATGAACGCTGAGATCTCGGAAACTATGAGAGCTAGGCTATTGAGATTTGGCGAGCAGATTCCTGAGCTTCTTACGCAGCGCAAGTTTGTTTCAGTACAGTGCCACGCCCACTCTAACGCCCACAAACCGCCCAAAACTGTGGCTCCTACAGTTTTAGTGCTAGAGTAAAAATTTTAACTGAAATGTATTGTTCTTATCAATACCTATCGATTGACCCAAAAAAAAGTTTGCCACGCCCACTTTTACGCCCACAAACCGCGAAAACCTGTGACGCCCACAATTTTCATGCTAGATAAAAAATTTTAACTGAAATGTATTGGTCTCGTCAATACCTATCGATTGATCCAAAAACAAATTTGCCACACCCACTTTAACGCCCATAACGCTTAAATCTGTATACCGCCGGTAGGTGGCGCATTTTAATCTCGCTTTGCTGCTTGCATATCTCCATTTAGCTGAGTAACGGGTATCTGATAGTCGAGGTACTCGACTATAGCGTTCTTCCTTGTTTTTTATTACATTTGCGCCTCCGTCGAGGCATTTTAGCAATCCTTTACACCACCACCTATGTTTATTTTAGGTAACCAACTTGACTCTGGGGTTATGGTACGGTTAGCAATGGGTGGTTTGCTTAATGGGATTTAAATTATCGGTGACAAATTTATAAGTGAAAGTCACAGACATTTTTGGACACAGGATACAATTGGTCATTTAGGTGTGGGTATACACATTTGTTATGGTGATAGAAAATGGAATAATCACAGTATTTTTTGTTTTTTACTGTATTACGCCGGAGCGATTTCAATTACTTTCCCAACTATAGTTAGTTTTAAATCGTTTTTTGACATTCATATATTTTGTTCTTTCCAGACATTTTATTGTAGCTAATAACTATAGTTATGGGATGTAAGGCTAGCTATCGTAGTTAAGATTACATTTATTATACCTACATAAGATGAAAGAATATAAAAAATGGAAATGTTTTATTTTAACAATATACTAGTTAAAGTGGATGATATTATTATATATTCTTAATATCTGTAATTATGAATCAAAATTGTTTATCAAAGCAGCTTCTGCACAGCTTTTAGACAACTTGTGAACAATTTATATCTTAATTAGTTTTACAATCACAGGATACATCTTCCCCCAACATAATCGGACATGTTCCTCTAAGATTTATATATCAATCTTGAGCTATTTTGGCTTTGCATTCTTTCTTACGTACATAGCAAACACTTTGTAAATCAGAGGGTAAGTTTTTACTTCACATCGAAAGTCGTCTAGTGATCAAGAATTTTTGATCATTCTTATCAAAAGACTGTAAAACCTCGTAGACGTTAATAACAACTAGTAACCAGCTAATAATATTTAGTAAACATCAAGTAAACAGATACTAAACATATATAAACCAGATACTAAACAGCTAGTAAGCAACTTGTATACATCTACTATACAACTTGTATACATCTACTAAACATATAGAAACCAGATACTAAACAGCTAGTAAACAACTTGTATACATCTACTAAACATATAGAAACCAGATACTAAACAACTTGTATACATCTACTAAATATATAGAAACCAGATACTAAACAGCTAGTAAACAACTTGTATACATCTAGTAAACAACTTGTATACATCTACTAAACATATAGAAACCAGATACTAAACAACTTGTATACATCTACTAAATATATAGTAACCAGATACTAAACAGCTAGTAAACAACTTGTATACATCTATTTAACATATAGAAACCAGATACTAAACAACTTGTATACATCTACTAAATAGATAGTAACCAGCTAATCAGTATTGTAATTAAAGAGTTTATTAAACTTATTCAGAATCTTAGACAATGATGCCTTACTAATACAAATAGTATACAAATAGAATAGAATTAGAAAACTAGAACTAGAAAAATAGTTGACAACAAAAACCGATATTACCAGGTCCCAACACCTCTATCATAATCTTGAATCAGAAATTAAATTGATAGACGCTCCTATGCTAGCTAATGATGCTTTCGAAATATTTTACAATATTATTATGGGATGGAACAAATGAATGCTTTAAAAATAATTCAACATCTGAGAAAGATTTTATTGTGAAAACTATTTTACATCTATCTATGGGAACCAAGCGAAAATCTGCGCTTGGAACGAAGATTAATAAGCGACATGTTTCTTACAGAGGGATTGAGTAAGAAAATTAATTATTTACAAATATACATAAAATATAATTAATTATGAATTTAATGAAATATGTTTACAATAATAAAATATATAAAGAAATATTGAATGATCCTACAAATTTTGTATCTGACTGTAATTAAAACTCCAGGTACAAATGAAGGGGAAGTATTTTATTCAATTTCCTTGGGTCTTGGTAATGATAATGACGGTCAGGTAATGATAGTTCACTGCAAGTGTGTTTGGCTAACATCTTTGAAACTTTAACTTGTGTACTTTGATAGTTCTTAATAAGAGACTATAGCGACTCATAATACTTGTTAACATTTAGTTACCATCTAAAACCAAGTACTTTACAGATACTATACAGATAGTAACCATCCAAAACCAAGTACTGTACAGGTACTATACAAAAAGTAACCATCCAAAAACAAGACTAAAAAGAAAGTAACCATCAAAATACTGCTAGGTAACAACTAAATACAACGAGTCCAACGTGTCAAGTCTATGTCGGTATGACTACTACCCTAAAAAATTGTATATCTCTGGATAATCTTCAAAGTCAATACCTATTAAATTCTGGATGGAGCAGTGGAGACGAAATTTCTACGGGATCCCCACTAAAAATTTTTCTGTACCATTAAAAAATTTGTTGGGATTGGCTGAGGATTATAAAAAAGTTTTGTTAAATTGTAATTGTGTGAACTAGTGTTGATGCTAACTAAGAATCTTGGTGAATCTTGAACAAATCAGAAGTGAACAAACTTTTAAACTGGAAATTACGAATAAAATCTGGAAAATGCCCCATGTAACTCTGAGCGATTTTACAAAAATTAAGATGTACGATTTTATTAAAAGTTGTGTAAACCTACCAATCGCATTCCAGAGTTGGGATTTATATGTTAACCCCAAATTGGGGTATGGGAAAAACCAAGATTTGCCATAATTGGACTTACACTAAATGGAGAACTTATCACAAATAACTTATCAAACTTGAGAGTTCACTTGAATTCTGAGTCATATCCATAATAATCGGAATGTTGATTTTAGTAAGAATTAGTATGCTCACCTATATGAAATGTATACAAGATTTCAATCTAGTTACTATAATCGTGAATCACAACCATTTTTGGCCCCAAATGAATTTAAATTGAAGACCCCTATTATTGTGGTTGATCTTTCATATCAAAATGATTCAGTAAAAATTGGTCCTATTGATGTGAGAATTTCAATAGAACTAAAGACACCAAGTCATGAATGTACGCCGGGGGGCAGCGGGGTACCGTGCTGGCGCTGGTGGAATGGCGTGGGAGGCGACGGCGGGAAAACGCTCGGCTGCGGCGGGCTGGTTCGAAGGGCTTCGCTGGCTTGCTGCTGGTGCGGTTTGCTGCTGGTGCTGATGAAGCTGTAGGGGAGAAACCACTCGAACGCGTATTTGCCCCTTAGTCGGAAATAAATGTGCACAAGAAGTTAAACTGGGTAAAAGTAGGCGGGGGTACGACCGCGGTTTATTGTACTGAACTTCAGAAATCGAACTGACTTAGTCTAAGCTCCGCTCTGCGCTCCAAAGCGCAGCGGAGACTTCATGGCGGGAGCTAGGAACAGCGCAGGAGAGCGGGAGCGCTAGAGAGCGGGAGAGCGGTAGAGCGGTAGAGCGGTGCAGCTGGTGCAGCTGGATAGCGGGGCCAGTCCAGATTCGCCGGACAGTGGGCCTGAACATTCCGCCCCCCTTGCAATCGCTAGCGTTGCAAAAATAATAACGGGGACGGAACTTCGGCCAGCCGCCTACGCCTCAAGCCTGCGTACAGGCGCCGGAGACGATCCACCCGAACACCGTCTTCTGGGCTACCGGCAGTCCCTCGTCGACCATGTGAAAGCCCGGCTTTATCACCTTCGGGTAGACGTCTGCGCCCAGGATCAATGAGATCGTGGCTGGCCGGTGGAAAACCTCATCCGCGAGCGGTAGCTCCTTAAATTTTTGGACGACGCTCTCACTGAGCGCACGGATGGGAGTGCGGATGCGCACGTTAGGCTCGATCTTGAGGACCACCTCCAGCTTGATGGCCTCGTCGACCCTCGAACGAATCGTCGCCGTGCATATGCTCTCGTCGCCCACGTTCGTTGTCGGCAAACGCAACGCGGCGGCCAGGGATGCATCAATGGAGCTTGTCGGGGTGCACGGATCGATGAGTGCGGCGGTGTCGAACTTCTTCTCTCCGGTCTCGACGATCACCACAGCAGTCGGGAGGACATTAACGCTATGCCGCTGGAGAAGTGCGGCGAGCGACGGAGCTGGTGTCGAGGATGCTGAGCGCGCTGGAGGAGCAGGCGTTTGGCGAGTTGGCGGATCTTGCCGGCGCGAACGCTGCGGAGAAGCGGGCTGTGGCTTGGAGCGGGACTTTTGCTTAGAGCGGGACTTTTGCTTGGAGCCGGACTTTTTCCGGGAACCAAGGTCATGCATGTGCAGCAGCGTGTGATGATCCCGGTTGCACGTTCTGCACCGGTCACCGCTACGACAGCTCCCAGTGGAGTGCTCGCGTGCGAGACAGTTCGCGCAGTACTTGTTAATAAGCACTGCCCGCAGCCGCTTCTCTGCGCTCAGCTTTAGGAACCTCTGACACTTCCGAAGAGGATGGATTCCGCGGCAGACTCGGCATCGGTAGGACTGAGTACCTCGAGTACGTCTGCTATCCAGAGCCTGAGCGCTACGTGGACGGGGAGCCATTTTCCTGTTTAGAGTGTGGATAAGGAAAAAAACAAACGGCTGATTAACACTGACGTGGAAAATGGCTACGGACTAGGGTGTGTAAGAAACGCGGCTCGTTACGAGGTAGTTTTGGGCGGCTCTCTTGGAAGAAGAACCACCTTGGTCACTGGACGTTTGACAATGCCGCGTGTCGTACGAATGTCGACTACGCGGACATTACCATCGGCTCCCGGAAAAACGGAGTCTATTCTTCCGAGTCGCCACTCATTTGAGGGCAAATTGTCATCCTTAATGACGACCAGATCGCCAACACGCAGATTTTCTGTGGGGACTTGCCACTTGTTGCGCTTGTGGAGCTCCTTAAGGTACTCATCCTTCCATCGAGTGCGGAATTGTTGATGGAGAGACTTTAAGTGCTGCCACCGGTTCAGAATGGACTTGGATTCGCCCTTTACTTCAGGTTCCACTATGGATAGAAGAGGTCCACCAACAAGAAAGTGCCCTGGTGTCAATGCTAAGAGATCAGTTGGATCCTCGGACATGGGAGATAGCGGTCTGGAATTCAGACAAGCTTCGATTCTCGCTAGGAGGGTGGACAGCTCTTCAAAGGTGTACTTCCGCGTAGCGGTGGACTTGTAAAACAAGGTCTTGAAGCTCTTGACACCAGCTTCCCATAGGCCTCCCATGTGGGGTGCCCCCGGAGGAATGAATTGCCAGGTGAGCTGCTGATGACTATAGGCATCGGTCACAGACTCCTTAACGGCTTGCAGGAAGTCTCGGGAAAGCACGGTGGAGGCGCCGACGAAGGTCTTTCCATTGTCGGACTGGACTTGGCGAGGACACCCTCTTCTAGAGACGAAACGAGCGAAAGCGGCCAGAAACTTTTCAGTCGTTAAGTCGGATGTAGGCTCTAGATGGATGGCCTTTGTAGAAAAACAAACGAAAACCAACACATACCCTTTCGTAATGAGACAAGCTCTTCCGGTATAATTTTTTATGTCAAACGGGCCGGCGTAGTCCATCCCTGTGTACGTGAACGGGCGGGAAAAGGACACTCGCTCTTTCGGAAAACTTCCCATCATCTGGACTTGCAATCTCTTTTTGTGGATAACGCAGACCTTGCAGGAGTTAACCACTGCCTTCACCAAGTTCTTTATTCTCGGAACCCAGTATCTGGACCGAGTGAGACGCACCACTAACTGGTTGCCACCATGCAACGTAATGAGATGCGTGAATTTGACCAGAAGCCGCGAGAGTGCACATTCGTACGGCAGGATTATCGGATGTCGTTCATCATACCGCAAACTGTCGGAGGCCGTTACGCGGCCGCATGCCCTGATTACCCCTTTCTTATCTAGAAAGGGGTTCAGGGAGAGAATCGAACTCGCCGCGAGCACAGGACGCTTCTGACTCAAGCAGCGGTATTCTTCAGAAAAATACCTGCGCTGAGTGCAAATCGTCATGAGTTCTTCCGCGGCGGCAACGTCCTGGGCCTCTAGACGGACCCCGGAAGGCGGTGATTGTCTTCGACATCGTTGGACAAATCGATGGACATACGCGAGGACCCGCAAAGCTCTATCTAAATTGGAAAAGCGATCTAGGAAATCTTCTGACGGCATAGACGCCAAATGGACTTTAACGGCACGCTTTTCGATCTCAGTCACCGGCAGGTCGGTTCCCTGGCTAGGCCACTGATCGCGTGGACGTTGCAGCCAAGTGGGTCCATGCCACCAAAGCGGGTTATCCACCAGCTCTTGAAGGGGAACTCCTCGACTAGCCAAATCAGCTGGATTATGTTCGGATTGAACGTGCGACCAATTGGCCGCCTCAGTGGACTCGGTGATCTTCGTCACCCTGTTGGCAACGAACGTAGTCCAATGGCACGCTGGTTTTGCTAACCATGCTAGCACAATCGTGGAATCGGTCCAACAGTGGAATTTTGAGGTCAGCCTCGGCATATTTGGAAGAATGGCTTCGGCCATCTCGGACAAAAGGAGAGCCCCACATAACTCCAGCCTGGGAAGGGACACCGTTTTGACTGGCGCCACACGCGTCTTGGCCGTGAGCAAGTGCACCATCGTCTTATGGCCCACTTCTACGCGCACATAGATCGCAGCACCGTATGCCTTTTGCGAGGCGTCACAGAATCCGTGATGCTCTACGCGGAACTCTGGACGGAAGGAAACCCATCTGGGTATTCTGACCTGGTCTAGGACCGAATAGCTCTGGAGAAAGCTGTTCCACCTTTGGCACAGCTCAATTGGAAGTTTATCGTCCCAGCCTAGATCCTGAAGCCAAATCTCTTGCATAAAGATTTTGGCACACACAACAAATGGAGCGAGCCAGCCTGCTGGATCAAATAGCTTGGCAATTTGGGAAAGGACTTGTCGTTTCGTGTGGGAGATTTCCGTTGCTAAATCTGGTGGGACGAAAAAGAACTCATCGGACGTCGCCTTCCATCGTACGCCGAGAGTTTTGGCTGTGCTCTCAGTGTCGATCTCGAGGAAGTCGGCTGTCAGAAGATGATCGCTTTGGATATGAGCTAATATTTCTTTGTTGTTGGAGGTCCATTTTCTCAGTGGAAACCCCGCGGAATCTAGAGCACTTTGTAGCTCGCGAACAATGGACTTAGCGTCCTCGGCGGAGTCAGCTCCCGCAAGGACATCGTCTACATACATATTATTTCGAATGACATTGCTCGCTCTTGGATGGCTGAGCTGCACGTCAGTTGCCAACTTTTGCAGGACTCGAATGGCCAGGAATGGCGCGCAATTGACTCCAAAAGTTACCGTCTGTAATTCGAAATCTCGAATGTGCCCCTCGCTGTTGCGGAATAAAATGCGTTGGAACGGGGAATGCTTCGGATCTACCCATATCTGCCGATACATTTTCTCGATATCGGCACTGTAGACGTATCGGAAATATCGCCACTTCAGGATCTGGATAGTTAGATCGGACTGTAAGACTGGGCCAGCATGAAGGATATCATTTAAGCTGACCCCATTCTCTGAAGGGCTGGAGGCATTGAAAACCACACGTAACTTAGTGGTTGTACTTTCCGGCTTGAGCACGGCATGATGCGGAAGGTAATAACTGGCAGAATTATGGGTGGGACGGACCTCTTTCATGTGATTGAGGTCGAGATACTCTTGAATCACGGAGTCGTATTTGGCTTTCAGCTGACAGTCCCTCTTCAGGCGTTGCTCGGTTCTTAGGAACTGCGACAACGCGGAGGATCTGGAGTGACCGAGGGCGGATTTTACGTTTTGAGGATCACGAAACGGAAGACTTACGACATACCTGCCGTTATCGTCTCTCGTAGTCGTTCGGAGAAAATTTTCCTCACAAGCCAAATCGGAAGATTTTGTCACTTTTACTGGCAGATCCTCCACCTCCCAAAATTTGGTGAGAAGCCTATCCAGGGACGTGTCAACTGTGTGGGAGATTCGTGTGGAAAAAACGGAAATCTGATTTTCCCTTGGAGCAGGAACGGGTCCTGTTAGGATCCACCCGAAAATGGTTTCTTGCCCGAGAAGAGAGCCACAAATATTCGGCCGGGTGCCGCTTAGGAGAATGGATGGCAGTATGTCGGCCCCGACCAGAATATCTATCTGTGCACTCTCGTAGAACTTTGGATCCGCTAGTGACAGTTCGGGAAGATCCCGTAGAAACTGTTGCGGAATCGGACAAGATGGAAGGTTTCCCGCTAATTGAGGAAGAACATAGGCCGTCGTGTTTATTTGCAAGCCAGGCCTGGTCGGAGAACGGATGGTAAACTGACAGAGCTTTTTGGATTCAGCGGATACTGTCTGGTTTAAGCCTGATACTTGGGCTCGGATTACCTGGTGAGGCAACTTAATTAGATTGAACAGCCGCTCAGAAATGAAGGTTGCCTCTGATCCTGAATCTATCAAGGCACGAGCTTTAAAATTCGACCCCAAGTGACATATGTCAATTATGGCGGTGCCCAGCAAGACGGATCTATACCCCGTCGCGAAGTAATTTTGTACTGTCGAGTCCGTGGACCGGGAAGCGGTGGCAACTGGTGTACTTGGTCTTGATCTGGGTCTTGGGGCGGGATTCGAAGGCGATTGGGAGGAGTTGCCTCTGTGTAGTAAGGTGTGATGGCGGCCGCGGCACGTAAAGCAACTATGAGTGCTCTCACAATCACGCAGCTGGTGCCCTCGTGCGAAGCAGTTTAGACACAGCTGCTTCCTCTTTATGTATGCCGAACGCTCGTCGACCGTCATCTGGAGGAACCGTGCACATGTGCGGACAGGATGGTTTTCCTTCTTACAAAGGTCACATCCTTTTGGCTTGGGTGCTACCCTTGTCTCGTATGAATTTATTCTTCGAGGCGCTGCAGTGGGGGCGGATGTTTTTGGCAGAGATTGACTCGATCCCGACGGCCGTACGTCGTCTATGGCTTCTAAGGTCCGGTGACGCTCCGTAAGGAAGGCGTTCAGTTCCTGCCACGTCGGAATCTCTGCCTTATTGTGCAGGGACTGTTCCCACAAGGATAGCGTGAGCTTAGGAAGTTTGGAGGAGCACATGTACACTAGGAGGCAATCCCAATTTTCTGTTTCAATTCCGGACATTTCTAAAGCCGTAAGGCAACCCTGGATGGTACGTTGAAGTTCACGGATAGCTGACCCAGATTCCTGATTAACGGACTGCACATTGAAAAGTATTTTCAATTGGCTATTTACTAACAACCGCTTGTTTTCGAAACGCTCAGTTAGGTTAGCCCAAGCTGAGCGAAAGCCGTCGTTAGTAAGGGGGGAGTTTGACACTATCGTGTGTGCATCGCCGCTTGTTTTGGCATTTAGGTGGAACAATTTTTCGACTGGCGTCAGCCTTGGATTGTTTATGTAAATGGCCGTAAACAGATCCCTAAAGGTCGGCCACCGCAGATAGTCTCCGGTGAAAACCTCGGTATCGCACGGAGGCAGCCGACATCCAGAGGGAATGTAAGTCTGGGTAGGAACAGCTTGAACTTGGGGAGCCTGGGCTATCATATCCGCGATCTGAGCCCCACATCTCTCGTAAACGGAATAGCAGTAGCCGTATTTAGCCTTGAGAACTGGCAAACTATCAGCTGCACTGTCTCCGGCTTCTGCTATGCACCCGGTGCATTCATCGTATTCTGCCTTGATGCGGTCCCATAACGCGCGTATTTCTTCGCGGCGGATGTTCAGCATAGACAGAGTAGGAGGGATCGGCGAAGGAGTGTTTGCTCTGGATTCAAACTCACTCAGCCGATCTGAGACCTCAGTAAATTTGCTTAGAGCGATCTGGGAAGGTGTTAGTGCCATTTTGACGTTTGCACGGGTGACCCTTTTTCGGGGCGACGAGGTCTTGGCAGTTAGTTCGGGTGTGGGCGGATCTACGGATATGCCTGGGACTACGGCAGGTGGAATAGACAACTTGTTGTTATCACTTCCAGCGGACATTTAAAGAGAAATTACCTTTATTTGGGTCTGAATCTGTTCGCCTTTGTTTATGTCGGATAAATAGGAAACCTGGCCCACTTCTGGAACAGTGGAACGAGGTGTCGACAAAAAAGTAGTGGATCGGAGAAATAGAAATTGGAAGCAAGCACCGACCTGGTTACTTTGCGGAATTAAACCCAATAATACGGATTAGGAACAGTGAGTGATGAGTTCGAATATCACCCGTTGAGAAGTAATTCTATAATATTTAACCCTTTTGGTATATGTATTATGGTTGGGATCAATTTTGGTATATTTTTGCTGGTATTTTTGCGTTTGGATAAATTGAGGGGGGAAAATACCAACTATGTGTATATATATAGTCCCCGGTGGAGTAATTGTAATAATTTCGCCTTTATTTAAACTTCTAAATGAAGAAAAAATACCAAAATTTGTTGGTCGGAGGATGCGATCGGTTGATTATTTAATATTGGAGTATTGCTTTAATTTGATTTAATATTTCGAGGAAAAAATACTAAAAATATACCAAAAAATGGTGGACGGAGGATGCTATGCATGCAGTGGAGTGCTGGTATTTTTCCCGTTTAAATAAAATAAATTTTACGGAGTAAATTCCAAATACCAAAAAAATACTAAAAAAGTTTGATGGTAAATAAAACACAATGACCAAAAAATTTTCTCGTCGGTTGGTGTAATTTTTGTATTTTATTATTTTTTACCGGATGGCCGACGGAAAACTTTAATTAGTCGGAACGGGATGGTGGAGTTAAAAATTATATGTGACTGTATGTAGATATGTGTATATATGTAGATTTTTGTATGGATGTAGATATTTGTATGGATGTAGATATTTGTATGGATGTAGATATGTGTATATATGTAGATATTTGTATGGATGTAGATATTTGTATGGATGTAATATATTTGTATGTATGTAATTTTCGCCGGTTTTAAATTTGTTAAATAATTATTGCCGGCGGGGTATGTGTTGTTGTGGAAGTTTTCGATTTATTGTGTGTGGACTGTATTTGGAAAAACGAAAAAATATGTGCAAGTATTTTAGCGGCTGCGGATATACAGAGAGAAAAATCTTGAAGTTTTGGGGGCCTGAATTGGCAGAACACTAGAAATTTAATAATTCTCACTGTATGCTTGGCTTATATTTGCACAATATTTTCTCTAAGCTTGGAATTTTTTCTCGATTTTGTATATGTGTATGTAAGTATGGATGAGCGGCCAAATGCAATTAAAAAAGGAGTCGGAAAAAATTGGCAATATGGCCGCACGTAGCAAAAGGAAAATCGAAGAAAAAAATGGCGAAGTAATTTTTAATTGCCGTTGTCGGATTTAATCGGACTAGGATTTTAGACAAATCGTACAGAAAGTCAAACGAATTATTTTCGAGTGGCTGACTGCAGACCGGCAATTAATATAACGAAAAGCTTTACTTATCTTATCGGCTCGAATGGATCAAAATGTACGCCGGGGGGGGGCGGGGTACCGTGCTGGCGCTGGTGGAATGGCGTGGGAGGCGACGGCGGGAAAACGCTCGGCTGCGGCGGTTCGAAGGGCTTCGCTG
The DNA here is from genome assembly GCF_043229965.1 of Drosophila suzukii. Classification (NCBI taxonomy): domain Eukaryota; kingdom Metazoa; phylum Arthropoda; class Insecta; order Diptera; family Drosophilidae; genus Drosophila; species Drosophila suzukii. The sequence continues at coordinate 37,740,633 of NW_027255896.1, forward strand.
GCTTGCTGCTGGTGCGGTTTGCTGCTGGTGCTGATGAAGCTGTAGGGGAGAAACCACTCGAACGCGTATTTGCCCCTTAGTCGGAAATAAATGTGCACAAGAAGTTAAACTGGGTAAAAGTAGGCGGGGGTACGACCGCGGTTTATTGTACTGAACTTCAGAAATCGAACTGACTTAGTCTAAGCTCCGCTCTGCGCTCCAAAGCGCAGCGGAGACTTCATGGCGGGAGCTAGGAACAGCGCAGGAGAGCGGGAGCGCTAGAGAGCGGGAGAGCGGGAGAGCGGTAGAGCGGTAGAGCGGTGCAGCTGGTGCAGCTGGATAGCGGGGCCAGTCCAGATTCGCCGGACAGTGGGCCTGAACAATGAAAATACCCAAGCTGACTGTCTCCTCATACAAGACCGTTTAGTTGAATATAACCCACTAAACGGACTAGTACAACGAGTTGTTTAACATTAGAAAAATGTTGAAAGGTACTGTTTCGATTGATGTTCAAGGTTTCTTTGATAATAATAATAATTTAATTCTAAAGGAAATTGTAATTGTATTAGAAAAAGATCCAAACTTGAATAATAGTTTTTTAATAGAACGACCATATGATTTTACTTTGCTAAATACAAAATCTCGAAAGACTGCAATTTGGTTAACCAATACACATCACAAAATTTTTTGGAACGATGGAGAAAATAGTTTTCCACAAACTCGAAAGTATCTAAGGACAATTACAAGCGGAAAACAAATTATTTGTAAAGGTGTGGAAAAGAAACGATTTCTACAGACGTTTTTTGGGAGTCGTCAGCTCATTAATGTCGAGGAAATGGGCTGTCCGTCATTAAACAGGTTTAAAGGAAACCGGTTTCCCTATTGTGAAACACACCTTAAGGGCGGGGTTTGTGCTCTTAACAATGCATACATTATTTTTACATATTTTAAAAGTAGCTTCAAAACAATAAAATAATTTTTATACATTATTTTAAAGTTGAGACTAGATGTGTAAAGATGTGCAAAAAAACAAAATTAACCAAATTAAGTTTCATGAGGAAATTGACCAATTTATTGAACAATTTAAAGGAGAGATAATTGGTCAGCATTTTCAATACCTTCTAAACACAAAAACTATGTTCATGAATCGAGGTGGACATGACCTCAAAACTACGAATTATGGTGAACACTTTACATTTTGTAATCCAGAAATGACGTCGAAAACGTGCGGCTGCTTCTTCTATGCAAATCAATCGATAGGTATTGATGAGAACAATTCATTTCAGATAAAATTGTTACTCTAACATCAAAACTGTACGAGGCACAGTTTTGGGCGGTTTGTGGGCGTTAAAGTGGGCGTGGCGCGCTGCTGAAACAAACTTGCACTGCGTAAGAAGCTCAGGAACCTGCCAAATCCCGATAGCCTAGCTTTTAAAGTTTCCGAGATCTCAGCGTTCAAGTCAAATTAACTTGCAGTTATGGATTGGTTGGGTCAACTGGACAAAGTGCATACAAGCAGAAGTTTGAAATAAGATCACTCGTTGTTTGTTACTTCTGGGTTAACAGAACACAAACGAAGGAAGACTTTCAAATAGATAATCTGAAAGTGTTTTCTTTTATCCTGTATGATACTAATGACATATCAGTAGCCTTTGAAATGCATATGACACTTGTTGATGGGAAAGTACTAAACGTACTTACTGGTACCAAATGGAATTTTTTTAGAATGTCTAGATTTGCTCACAATTTCAGACAGTTGTCCGCTAATTTAGTTGGGGGCGGGTCACCCCAATCCAAGTTTAAGAGCCAAAGTTTTTGGAAAGTAATCTTAAACTGGATTACAATAGGTGCCAAGAGTCCGAGAGGATCAAATATTCTGGAGACGTCGGACAAAAATAGGCTCTTTCTGCAATCAGAATTTGCCGTTAGGTCTACTTCGTACGTTAGAATGTCTTTTCCAGGATACGAGTATAGTCCGAGAACCTTATCTGGCGACAATTGTGCGTCGTATGAATGAAGTATTGGATACCCATTTCCCAAGTTCAAGATTTGCGCATGATATCAGCTGAATCAACTCGTTTCGGTTTCGACGTAGTTAATAGTCATTGTTTGACCCAGTAAAAACATCATCGACATAAAAATCCTCCACTATGATTTTTGAAGCATTCGGCTATTCCGCTTGATGATCCACTGCTAGTTGTTCCACCACTCGTACACTCAGAAAAAAATCAAGTATTTCGTGCTCGAACCAAGTATTTTCGGTGTCAAAACTTCGGCAAGCATGGAAAATAGCACGAATAATCAAGACCGAAAATACTAGACTTAAGAATGTTTCGGTCTTTAATCAAGCTTGAATAATTCTTAAATCAAGTCATATTTGAACTAAAAACAAGAACGATTTAATAATTAAGTAAGGAAGTGGCAGGCATGATCTAAGAACGAATAATTCTTAAATCAATATATAAATACTATGAAATTAAAATTAGTTTTTTTTATGCTAGTAAGAGAAATAAGTATTGGAAACTGATACGAAATAAACGAGATATACGAGTATATAAATAATATAAATATTTTAAGTTGAATTACGACTTGCCGCTTACGGGCAATAACACTGTCTAATTTATGCGCTTTATATACCGAGTACTTTTAGAATAAACAGTTGGGAATTATTAGAGTTGGCAGACAATAAAATTCTAAAAAGGTGCTCAATATTGGAATTTTTTGAGCACGAACGTTCTTAAATGTTTGTACTTGGTTTTAGCACGGTGTTTTTCCTTGAGTGCACCGCCAAAAATAGAATGACGTTCCGTAAATTACAGTGCCCGATTGGAAATGCTAGATCGAATCGGATAGATCCTCCCTCCAAACGATCTTCTGCTGGTTTCCGTGCTTTTCGTTAACCCATATTTGGCGGAACAGTTTAACGATGTCCGCCGAGAATGCGTGCTTGATCATTCGACAGCGTCGGCACACAGCGAATACATCGCGTTGGATACTGGGCCCTGTGAAAGACTGTCATTTAACGCCTTACCATTACCATTAAAAACCACTCACAGCTTAGGACACAGCACTGGGTGGTGGGGAAGAAATATGTGATTCCCAGTAGCATTTTTCTCTGGCGGCACCTCACGCATGTGCTCCTTGTTGATATATTCCCGTATAAAGTATTCGTGTTGTGTCAGCAGTTGCTTGTTGTGTTGTAGTCGTCGCTCCACCGATTTGAAACGTTTTAGAGCTCAGGTTCCAATTTTGTGTTTCTTGAACGTTTTCCAATTTCCAAAACTTCAGACGCGTGTAGTCGATGTCCATTGTCGTAGTTAGTGCAACAGCGTTGCATGTGCATCGGCGAAAAAATGGCGATAAGACTACCCTTGTTGTCTTTTGTCCTGTGAACACTGATTTGCTTAAATTCCGTTAGATGTGTACATTTTGCATTGCCTTGTGCACATATAACTTTTGGGTTCCCTCTCCTTGTGTTAAAAGTTTCTTTCGTCCTCTGCTATCTGGGCAAGGTTCCCAAAACCATGTGGATTCCATTAGACATGAATAAAGAAGTGATGATTTTCTTTGCATTGTCTGCGTTTGTATGTTGACTTGCACCTGTTGATCCCATGACCGGATCGCAAGAAGTTGTGGCATACTGATTTCTCCTTCACAAATGATCGCCTCTGCAGTCCAGACATATCCAGAACCTGCTGATAGCCATATAGAGTGTGTTTTGTAGAACTACAATTGGTGCAGCCACTGCTTTCAACCAAAACCAGCGATTTTGTGATCCTTTTTGGCTTTTCAGGATATGTTGCTGTGTCACTTCTAGTCGCAAGCTCCCTTTTGGTCAGCTTCAGTTCTTCGCAGCAAGAATCGAGAAACTTGGAGAGCTTCTCCAGAGTCACCCACTCTTGGGGAGCTCTCCATGCTGCGCTCAGTCCACCTGCGCCGTGTGCCAGTTTCAATCGCGTTCCGTTTGATCTTTGTAGCTGTTGGCAGGATCATAAACTGCACGAACAATTTCGTTTTCTCCGACAGAGACCTTCCGTAGAACTGTTGCATTGATCTTTGTAGTTTTTGGCAGGATCATAAACTGCTCCAAAAATGGAGCAATGTGCCAAGGACGATTGTATCTTTCTTTAAGAAGTTAACGGGGTGTCGAAGAAGAAACGGCCAAGTGTCGTACCAAGTTGGCAGCCTCATCAGCGAGAAATGTTTTCAAGTGATAAAACTTCTCGGTGTTGGACAAATGCCGTTCGTTACGAATTGTGTTAATATTAAATATATGTCTTGAAGGGACGGTTGCTCTGTGTAGTTGCCAGAAAACCGTTTTCGGCAATTCCCTCAGATTTGACTTCGCCGTGAGTAACGGGCCAGAATTCGCTGATGTGACGTCACCACCAGTATGATCAGGCGTGTTCGTTGTGCTCTTACTTATAGCAAGCCGCTCAAATAGTTTTTGGTTTAGGTGCAGCAAAATTAGGAATGCTTTGTTGCTTGAATGAAGCACGTTGCTGGCATTCGCACGGCTCGTAAATGTCCCCGGTTGTATATCATTACTTCCTTTCTTGAGTATAGCGTTTTCCCTTAGGTATTTTGCTTCGTTGACCGCATTGTTGATCTTCGGATCGACATAACCTTGCACTTCCTCGTAAAAACCAATGCAATCGCTTAACTGGTTGAACTCCTTCAAACTTCGGTTAGGAGCTCTATTCGTCTGACGATCTCTGTTTGTGTATTGTGTTTGCTATTCACTAATGATTTTAATTGCTCCATTGCAAACAACTTTTCTGAGAATAAAACCACTTTAAAACTGTCCAAGAATCCGGATCGATTGATGTCGGTTTTCTTTTACATAGGATAAAGATGGCATTGTGCGCCTAAGAATGAGAGTTCATTATAGACTGCCGAGCACTCTGCTCTCTTTTAGCGCCGCAGCGCTTTTCTTTTTGCCGTGCAGCTCGTCCTGCAACTACTTACACAGCACAAATATATTTGTTATTGTCTGGCTCTGACGTCAATGCTTTCCTTCTTGAGAGGTTTGTGGGCATTTGCGTGGGCATGAAAAACTTTTTTTTAGGTCAATCGATAGGTATTGACGGGACCAATCCATTTCAGGTAACTTTCTTCGTCTTGCATCGAAGCTTTTGGCGCCACAGTTTTGCGCGTCTTGTGGCCGTTAGAGTGGGCGTGGCACATCCGAGTAAAATTGATTGTTTCGAGCCTTCAGCGTTCATATGGACGATTTTTTCAAGTTTTGTGTTCGTGTTGTGGCCGTAAGAGTGGGAGTGGCAACATCTTTTGTGGTCAATCGATAGGTATTGACGAAAACAATAAAAGTCAGTTAAAATTGGCATTGCCAAGATTTAGCCCAGATTTACTTGTGCCGCATACAAACTTGGGAGTCCATCGCCTTAAAACCAAAATACAAGTAAAATAAAAGTTTTCTTTCTGAACAAACTTAAGTGAATTTTGGAAACGGAAGATCAAGGTATATAGTTTTTTTTATATAGTGTGCATTGTACATTTATGTGTAATCTTAGTCTTCGAGCTGTGTTTAATGTCCAATTTATGTGTACGATACTTTTGTAGGAAATTGACAATCGTTCCCTGTGCTTCGTGAAAAGTAACTTACGCTCCGACGTCTGCCCACAAGAACGAAATACGCCAGCTTGTCCATATATCTGTCGTTTTTCTAAGCTAAATAACACCTATTCCCCGTTCGTCCCCTATTTCAAGCCATTCCACAATATTCAGGGACCTTCGACTTTCTTCATATAATTATGTAGGCCAACCTTTGATAAAATTAAATTCGAAATTCAGAACTAATTAAAAAATTGTATTTTCAAGCGTAGGAGTTTATATGTTAGGAAACACCAAAAAATAATAATTAAAAAATTTTTTTTCCAACTATTCCTATGGGAGCTATAAGATATATTTGTCCGATCCGGCTGGTTCCGACTTATGTACTACCACCAGTTTTCCGATCGTTCCTATGGCAGCTATATGATATAGTCGTCCGATTTTGATAAAATTAAAGTCGAAACTCAGAACTAATTAAAAAATGTTGTTTCCAAGCGTGGGAGGTTATATGTTAAAAAAACATCGAAGCTATAATTTGTTTCATATTTATTTCCCACCAATTTTTCGATCGTTCCTATGGCAGCTTTATGATATAGTCGTCCGATTTTGATAAAGTTTAATTCGAAACTCAAAACTAATTAAAAAATGTTATTTCCAAGCGTAGGAGGTTATATGTTAAAAAACACCAAAGATATAATTCTTTTTAATTTTTTTTTTCCGATAATTCCAATTGGAGCTATAAGGTATAGTTGTCCGATCCGGCTGGTTCCGACTTATATACTACCTGCAAAAGAAAGAAGACTTTTGGGAAAGTTTCAGCCCGATAGCTTTAAAACTGAGAGACTAGTTTGCGAAGAAACGGACGGACAGACGGACAGACGGACATGGCTAGATCGACTCGTCTAGTGATTCAGATCAAGAATATATATACTTTATGGGGTCGGAAACGTCTCCTTCACAACGTTGCAAACTTCTGACTGAAATGATAATACCCTCTGCAAGAGTATAATAAAACCTGGTCAAATCAAAATCTAGGCTCTTTTTATCGCATTTAATTTTTTGTTTTATTTTGTTATTATCTAGCATTAGTCTAATTCTTTTATGTGCTAGTGATAGTCTAAATGTATATTCTTTAGCATAATCATCTAAGTTATATAGCGACTTCTATACTATCTACGCTATTAAATTGTATTGGCAAGTTTGCTGTTCTACAAAGTACCAGCTCATATGGACAATAATCATGTGCCATAGAGGGTGTAGTGTTAAGACAGTAAGTGAAGTATGGGAGCCAAACAACATCCAATTTGGCATTTGGGACAGTTTCTGATGTACTCTGTCTTTAGACATATATTTCCAGTAATAGTGTCTCTGGACATTGGCCAAGGTTTTTGTAATGCCTGTATGACCTCCTTGTAATGGTTCGTCGGGGTATGTAGACAATATAGCTTCTTTTTCTTTATTATTATACCCGTTACTCGTAGAGTAAAAGGGTATACTAGATTCGTCGGAAAGTATGTAACAGGCAGAAGGAAGCGTTTCCGACCCCATAAAGTATATATATTCTTGATCAGGATCACTAGCCGAGTCGATCTAGCCATGTCCGTCTGTCCGTCTGTCCGTATGAACGCTGAGATCTCGGAAACTATGAAAGTTACAATACTGGGATTAGACACGCAGATTTCTGAGATTCCTGCGCAGCGCAAGTTTGTTTCAGTAGAGTGCCACGCCCACTCTAACGCCCACAAACCGCCCAAAACTGTGGCTCCTACAGTTTTGATGCTAGAATAAAAATTGTATTGTTCTCATCAATACCTATCGATTGACCCAAAAAAATGTTTGCCACGCCCACCCTAACGACCATAAACCGCCCACAAACTTCAAAAAATCGTAAATATGAACGTGGATATTTGGGATTTAGATTCCGTAGCCTTATACGCAGCGCAAGTTTGTTACGCGAATATGCCACGCCCACTCTAAAGCCCACAAACCGCAAAAACCTGTGACGCCCACAATTTTTATGCTAGATAAAAAATTTTAACTGAAATGTATTGGTCTCTTCAATACCTATAGATTGGTCCAAAAAAAAATTGCCACGCCCACTCTAACGCCCATAACGCTTAAGTCTGTATACCGCCGGTAGGTGGCGCATTTTAATCTCGCTTTGCTACTTGCATAGTTCTATTTAGCTGAGTAACGGGTATCTGATAGTCTAAGTACTCGACTATAGCGTTCTTCCTTGTTTTTGATTACGGTCACCGGGTTGAGTAGCGCTACTCTCAATGATTTCAATATTTTATTGCCCATATTCTTGAAATTATCAATTGAACCTTTTTCAAAGATATTTCCCCACGGTGCCACTTTGAGTTTGCAGATTTTGTTAATACCGGCCTCCTTTTCAAGCCTTTGGAAGAATTGACCCAAGTCAAGAGTTCCATTAGAATACAAATCGCTAATATCGTATCTTGCCGTAATTTTATTTCCGTGTTTAAATAAACACAAATTATTATTTACATGCAAGGTCACTACTTTACGTACTTTGTCGTGTTAATGACGTTAAAAACGTTGAAATGATGACGACCAATGAAGATTGTTCCAGACACAAATAAGTTTTTATTGATATACATATATGTATATATATATATATATATTTACATGAGTCGTTCTTCGTCCGAATAAAAAATCATGAGATTTTTTATATTTGTTGGTTATTCTTTATTAGAACGTTGGAAAAAGACTAATTGTATGTTACAGAATTGGTTAGAATGAAACCTCGGTTTGCGTTTTAGAATTTACTGTTCGTGCATTAGGTGACGCAATCGCAAGTAGATGATGCGATCGCCACTTCTTTGTTTATGTTTACATAATTCGGTTTTATTAGAATTTGCGATCTTATTGGATTTTCACGTTTATGGAATTTCGTCATTGTTAACGTTCGGACTTAATAAATTTTCTTTGTTTGTTTGCATTGCGGGATCTCAAGATCTGTAAAGTTTTTAATCAAAGCCGAAATTTGCGATTCTGTTTGTTAGTGAACGTTTTCGTTCTTTCAACTGGTGGCCATTGAGAAATCGTAGTGCAGACACGTCACGCCCCCATCACTTAGACAAAATCATATATATTGTAATTTCTTGTAACTCTTGTGAGTTTTGTTACTCTTGTGTTTCTATTGTTGGGTCGTCACCTTTTGTGTAATTGTATTTAATAAATATTATTTTAATATATATATAATATACTTAATATTAAGAGACCCAGTGCTACAATTACAATTATTTTGTAAATCTGGTTTTCTTTATTTTATTCAAAAAATATTTCTTTTGCTTGTATGTATGATATTGGGTCTAAATGGGTGACATTATTTCTTGTGTATATGCTTTGTGTGTAGTCAGAATTACTGTTGCTTATGGATAAATCGTTAATAGCAATTGAACAAGTGTGTATTTTGATCATATTGTTTCCTTCAATTACAATTTCATTTTTATTACAATTTTGATTTGGTATAGTTTTTGACAAGTTCCATGTTACTATGATATTTGGTTCGACATAATTAATTTGGGTAGTTAATAGCGTTTTTGTGTACCTGCAACTAGTATCTGTTTGATTAACAAGACCTAAAAGACATGTGTTGGTAGCAGGTTTTTTTTCTTTCTTTGTTATACAAACTGTTTCTGTATACGTAATATTTGTTTTGGGTGTTATCTTGTAATATTTTATTATTTTCATCTGGATAAGGTAATATTTCGTGTTACGGGAAGTTTTTTTATTTCTCTGGGTATGTGGGATATAATTAAAATATCGTTTGAATCTGACCTAAGCCAAGTTGAGGTTTTTATGTTCAGAAGTATCTCAGAATTAATGTTTGTCAAGTAGTCCTGTTTTAATAACTTTGGATTGAATATTCCTTATCTTGCCAACTGCATTCCCATTTCCAGGTCTTCAATGTATTCTGCGAAATGTTTTAAATTAAAAACCAATTATTCAAGAATTTTTTCGTTTTCGTTGTATTTGAGATGCTTGTTTATTATATCGATGCCTTTGTTAACTGTATCGATTATATTATTAAGATCGTTTACCTGTACACTGTTTTGAGCTATTACATTGATTTTTTCTTCTAATTCTTCTTTGTCACTATTATCTAATGTTCCATATTTGTAAGCAGTTCCTACAAAATTAGCTAATCCTCTTTTGTTTCTCCTAACAATTTTTAACCCATTCATTTCTCTTTGTAGTTTTTCCGTTAAATATTTAATCTGCATTATTTCCTTAAAGCCAAACGCTTGTGATAGCAAGTTTTTGGAAGTTTCTTCAGTTTTTGTAATATTAATTGTGAGGCAATGGTATTCAAAACTATCTGGGATGTTGATTGTGTCGGTCATAAATAACAAATAGCCATTGTATGATTTTATAGGGTTAATTTCTATAAATTGGTTGTTACCCATTGGCATCATTATTATTAACGTTGAATCTGACCTAAGCCAAGTTGAGGTTTTTATGTTCAGAAGTATCTCAGAATTAATGTTTGTCAAGTAGTCCTGTTTTAATAACTTTGGATTGAATATTCCTTATCTTGCCAACTGCATTCCCATTTCCAGGTCTTCAATGTATTCTGCGAAATGTTTTAAATTAAAAACCAATTATTCAAGAATTTTTTCGTTTTCGTTGTATTTGAGATGCTTGTTTATTATATCGATGCCTTTGTTAACTGTATCGATTATATTATTAAGATCGTTTACCTGTACACTGTTTTGAGCTATTACATTGATTTTTTCTTCTAATTCTTCTTTGTCACTATTATCTAATGTTCCATATTTGTAAGCAGTTCCTACAAAATTAGCTAATCCTCTTTTGTTTCTCCTAACAATTTTTAACCCATTCATTTCTCTTTGTAGTTTTTCCGTTAAATATTTAATCTGCATTATTTCCTTAAAGCCAAACGCTTGTGATAGCAAGTTTTTGGAAGTTTCTTCAGTTTTTGTAATATTAATTGTGAGGCAATGGTATTCAAAACTATCTGGGATGTTGATTGTGTCGGTCATAAATAACAAATAGCCATTGTATGATTTTATAGGGTTAATTTCTATAAATTGGTTGTTACCCATTGGCATCATTATTATTAACGTTGATGTCAGAAAGATGAAAGTCAAAGTGCTGGGGGTTGATCTGGGTCGTCCTGCAAATATTTACTTATTACTTACTTTATTAACTTTCTTTTGTCTCTGGAAGTTTGTTTTGTAATGTTTTATCTTTCGACCTCTGTTAGTCTCCACAAAATGATCATTATCTATTTGTTCTATATTTCCTGTCTTTTTATAAGGATTGTGTAATTTCCCGTGAATTATGGAAGCCTTTCTTAATTTGGTACTTACCTCAAAATGTTGTCGTTTTTTATGAGGTTGTTCTATTTTAGCTTCGTTTATAATTTGGTGATTATATGCAGGGGTACCTGCATAAATAAAAATATCAGCTGGGGTTCTACCTGTTGCATTGTGTTTTATTTTATGATTGTAAGTATACAGTATTACTTCCATTTTCATAAGTTTATTTTCCGGATTGTCGCCGGTCTCGATCACACGTATTTTTTCGTTAATTGTTTTGTGTAATCTTTCTACATCTGATACTCCATTTTTACTTGTTGTTATCTGAATATTTACGTTTTCTATGTCCAGCCAATTTTTAAGCGCTATACTCATGAAAGCACTATACCTATCTGTTTTCAAGGTTCTGGGTTTCCCATTGAATTGAATATTCGAAAAAGTCCTCTTTTAACTTCCATCCAGTCCTTTCCGTTTAATTCAATCGCGGTTCCAAATTTTGAGTATAAATCAATACAAGTTAGGTAATTTTGATTTTTGATCGTGTAAATATCTGCGACGTAAATTTCCCTACAAAATTCTGTTTCTGGAGTTGTTTTTAATAAAAGCGATGTTTTTCCATGTTCGGTTTTTGCTTGGTTACAAACATTACACTCATTAATTTAATTCTGAATTAAATTCTGGTAGTCCGGATAATAATAGGTTTCCTTGGAAATCCTTACCATTTATTCAATTCCTGGGTGCAATAGTTTTTCGTGGTTGCTAAAAATAATTTCTTTAAATTCAGCGTAAGTTTTTATGTCCTGTAACTTAATTACTGCTCTTAAAATTTTTGTAGTAGAGTTCATGACCTCTTTAAAAGCTTGTTGAGCTTGGGATCTTTTATGATAAGTTGTTTTAATATATTGAATGCTGCAATAAATGTATCATCTTTGAATGTCACTTTAGAACCAGCTTTTAAACATTTAGTTAAGGGCCTTGAAATGTCTGCGAAGTTTGGAAAGAATTTTCTGTAATAACCGCAAAGACCAAGAAATGATTTTATTTCTTTTTGAGTTTTGGGAATTGAAAATTTATTGATTGCCTTAACCTTTTCTGGATTTGGCATTACACCGTTTGGTCCAACTATGTATGTGACGCCTACTCTAACGCCCATAACGCTTAAATCTGTATACCGCCTACATATGTTGAGATCACGGGTAGGTGGCGCATTTTAAACTCGCTTGCATATCTCCATTTCCCTTTGGTTCCTTTAGCTGAGTAACGGGTATCGGGTATCTGATAGTCGAGGTACTCGTCTATGTCGTTCTTCCTTGTTTTAGATTAGCGTTTTAAGTTTTTCAAAAACGATTTTTAATGAAGTAAGGTGTTCGTCAAGAGACGAAGAGATAAAAATTATATCGTCCAAGTATACAAGGCAATGCTTGTTTATTAATTCACGAAGGACATTGTTCATGCATCGCTGAAAAGTTGCAGGTGCACTTTTTAATTCAAATGGCATTCGTGTGTATCCGTACTTTGTGGAAAACGCTGTTTTGTTTATGGAATTTTGGGTCCATTTCGATCTGGTGGAAACCTTTAGCCAAATCAATGGTGGTAAAGTATTGACACCGTCCTAGCTTGCCTCGTATTTCGTCCATATTGGGAATGGGAAATTTATCACTAATAATGATCTCATTTAAGCCCCTATAGTCTACTACAATTCTAAATTTTTGTTTACCTGAGGCATCTTTTTTTTGGTACTTTCCACAATGGACTTCAATAAGGTGACTGGCTGTGCCTAATTATTCCTTGCTTTAACATATCCTGTATTTGAGACTTAACTTATTTTCCAAATGAAAAAGGATACCCATACGGTTTTTTAAGAATTGGATTTTAATGATGCGTTTTTTTTTTTTCAAATTTTCACCATCACGATATTAAATGCATTTATATTGGCTTATTAATTTTAATAATCTAACTTTTTCTCCTTCGTTTAAGTGTTCTTAACGATAATTTTTTGCCTCTGCTAATTCATTTTGAATAGCATAACTAATTTCATCAGTTTAACTTTTTGTTTTAAGCAATGCCTCAAAATCATTTATTTGTGTTAAATTTTTCAAACTAATGTTTTTGTGTAAAAAAATCCGCCCACTAATAGTAGTGCTATTATTTAAATAATCAATATTTGCCTGGTTTCCCTCTAGTAACTTTCGTCCTAGTAGAATGTCATAATTGGAAGAAAAGTCATGAATATAAAATATTTGTTCTTGAGTAAATAAACTATTAGGTGCAACTTTTACAAATTCATTAAGTTCATACTGACCTGTCATAGTGCGTTTAATTGTGGGATTTTTATGAATGCTCCCGTCAAAAAAAATTCTTTTTCTTTAAGTTAATTGATGAACCAGTATCGACGAGGAAACGATAATTATGATTATTTAGAGTTCTTTATATGTGTGTAATTGGTCCGAGGCTTGCATTGGAAAATTTTCATATTCATCATCTTTTTCTTTGTACTCTTTATTTTGCAGATAATTTTCGTCTACTTGCATTCTTGATTTTCCACTATTACTTTCTCTGACTCTCTTTTGTGATTGATTGGGTACTGAGCCCGATCGTCCACTTAGCTGTTGGCTTTGATTCATTGTATTATTTAGTGTAAGGGTAGGGGTTACGTGTATAATTTGTTTGTTGTTGCTTTTGAATTTTATAAACATTGATGTTATAATGTTTTAAATTTTCATTTTCTTCGTATAGCCCTTCTTGTTGAGCCGCTTGTTTCAGTTTAAGTACTGTTGAAATATCGCTTCTCGCTAATGTATTAGGTTTTTTGTAGTCCTCAACATTGCTTCTGTGTACAATATTAATTCATTTGGATTTCTCTCAGGTTTTAATTTGTTGCTTATATCTAACTGTTTAAGCTCGATCTCATTACAAAATTTTCTTAGGTTTCCTTGAAAATTAGTATTGTATAATCGCCATAATAGTTCCTTCACAGGGGTTTGCGTTTTGTACTCGTCGATTAGGGCTGCTCTAAGAGCTGGCCAGTTGTTGACTTGTAGACCTTGAAGAATCCTCTGAGCACCACCGGTGATTGGAAGTTCAATTGCTCCAAATATAACGCTTGTCTGTCGATCATTGGTTGTAGGATTCAGACGCAAAAGGTAGTTAACTCTTCTGACAAACATTCCAAGGGTAGATGGATCTCCTTCAAACGTTGGAATATTCCGGATCTGGGACAAAAGCTGATTTAGGTTTTGCTCCGTCAATGGGTTGGGTGCCAAACCAATTTGTGGTTGCCCTTGAGCTGGTGGTTGTAGTGTTTAATTAAATTCCACTCAACTTCATCACTGACCGAATTGGATTTATTCAATAGTCGGTTGATACATAATTTATTTTTATATTTTTTATCAGTGCATTTAGTTTGCACTTAGGTTTTTTTGAGAATCTCTTAGTTGCACTTCCGAGCTAGTCGATTAAAAAGCTTACTTGTGGGCAATTCCACGCGCTGATCTGGATATCCTAGTAGTTTAGAAATATCCTTTTAATTGATCAGTAAGCTCCCGACTTCGCTTTTTCGCAAGGATATTTTTTTTAAGAGATCCTACCGGCTGCGCCATTTACATGAGTCGTTCTTCGCCCGAATAAAAAATCATGAGATTTTTTATATTTGTTGGTTATTATACCCGTTACTCGTAGAGTAAAAGGGTATACTAGATTCGTCGGAAAGTATGTAACAGGCAGAAGGAAGCGTTTCCGACCCCTTAAAGTATATATATTCTTGATCAGGATCACTAGCCGAGTCGATCTAGCCATGTCCGTCTGTCCGTCTGTCCGTCTGACCGTCTGTCCGTCTGTCCGTCTGTCCGTCTGTCTGTCCGGATGAACGCTGAGATCTCGGAAACTATGAGAGCTAGGCTATTGAGATTTGGCGTACAGATTCCTGAGCTTCTTACGCAGCGTAAGTTTGTTTCAGTAGACTGCCACGCCCACTCTAACGCCCACAAACCGCCCAAAACTGTAACTCCTACAGTTTTGATGCTAGATAGAAAATTTTAACTGAAATGTATTGTTCTCATCAATACCTATCGATTGACCTAAAAAAAAGTTTGCCACGCCCACTTAAACGCCCACAAGCCGCGAAAACGTGTGACGCCCACAATTTGCATGCTAGATAAAAAATTTTATCTGATATGTATTGGTGTCGTCAATACCTATCGATTGATCCAAAAATAAATTTGCCACGCCCACTCTAACGCTCATAAAGCTTAAGTCTGTCTACCGCCGGTAGGTGGCGCATTCTCCATTTCCCTTTGAGTAACGGGTATCTGATAGTCGAGGTACTCGACTATAGCGTTCTTCCTTGTTCTTTATTAGAACGTTGGAAAAAGACTAATTGTATGTTACAGAATTGGTTAGAATGAAACCTCGGTTTGCGACTTAGAATTTACTGTTAGTGCATTAGGTGACGCAATCGCAAGTGGATAATGCGATCGCCACTTCTTTGTTTATGTTTACATAATTCGGTCATATTAGATTTTGCAATCTTATTGGATTTTTACGTTTATGGAATTACGTCATTGCTGACGTTCGGACTAAATCAATTTTCTTTGTTTGTTTGCATTGAAGGGTCTCAAGCTTCTGTAACGTTTTTAATCAAAGCCTGTTTGTTTGTGAACGGTTTCGTTCTTTGAACTGGTGGCCGTTGAGAAATCGCATCGTTGGTTATTCTTTATTAGAACGTTGGAAAAAGACTAATTGTATGTTACAGAATTGGTTAGAATGAAACCTCGGTTTGCGTCTTAGAATTTACTGTTAGTGCATTAGGTGACGCAATCGCAGGTGGATGATGCGATCGCCACTTCTTTGTTTATGTTTACATAATTCGGTCTTACTGGATTTTGCGATCTTATTGGATTTTTACGTTTTTTGAATTACGTCATTTGTTTGTTTGCAACGCGGGATCTCAAGCTTCTGTATCGTTTTTAATCAAAGCCGAAATTGGCTATTCTGTTTATTTGTAAACGGTTTCGATCTTTCAACTGGTGGCCGTTGAGAAATCGCAGTGCAGACACGTCACTCCCCCATCACTTAGACAAAATCGTATGGTTATTTATGTGATTTCGGGGAATAGTTTTGGTATTTCTTGTAACTCTTGTGAGTCTATTGTTGGGTCGTCACCTTTTGTGTTATTGTATTTTATAAGTATTCTTTTAGGTATTTCCTTAAATTTATAAAGTAGGTAGAGTGATATACTTAATATTAAGAGACCCAGTGTTACAATTACAATTATTTTGTAAATCTGGTTTTCTTTATTTTGTTCAAAAAATATTTCTTTTGCTTGTATGTATGATATTGGGTCTAATTTGGTGACATTATTTCTTGTGTATATGCTTTGTGTGTAGTCAGAATTATAATTGCTTATGGATAAATCGTTAATGGCAATTGAGCAATTGTGTATTTTGATCATATTGTTTCCTTCAATTACAATTTCATTTTTAATACAATTTTGATTTAGTATAGTTTTTGACAAATTCCATGTAACTATGATATTTGGTTCGACATAATTAATTTGGGTAGTTAAGAGCGTCTTTGTGTACCTGCAACTAGTATCTGTTTGATTACCAAGACCTAAAAGA
Source organism: Drosophila suzukii (assembly GCF_043229965.1). Taxonomy (NCBI): domain Eukaryota; kingdom Metazoa; phylum Arthropoda; class Insecta; order Diptera; family Drosophilidae; genus Drosophila; species Drosophila suzukii. The sequence goes on from NW_027255896.1 coordinate 37,757,113, forward strand.
CATGTGTTGGTGACAGGTATACGTAATATTTGTTAATTTAAATTAAAATTAAAATTTCGTTTGAATCTGACCTAAGCCAAGTTGAGGTTTTTATGTTCAGAAGTATTTCAAAATTAATGTTTGTCAAGTAGTCGTGTTTTAATAACTTTGGATTGAATATTCCTAATCTTGCTAACTGCATTCCCATTTCCAGGTCTTCAATGTGTTCTGCAAAATGTTCTAAATTAAAAACCAATAATTTAAGAATTTTTTCGTTTTCGTTGTATTTGAGATGCTTTTTTATTATATCGATGCCTTTGTTAACTGTATCGATTATATTATTTAGTTCGTTTACCTGTACACTGTTTTGAGCTATTACATTGATTTTTTCTTCTAATTCTTCTTTATCATTATTATCTAATGTTCCAAAAAGATATTTGTATGCTGTTCCTACAAAATTAGCTAATCCTCTTTTCTTTCTCCTAACAATTTTTAACCCATTCATTTCTCTTTGTAGTTTTTCTGTTAAATATTTAATCTGTATTATTTCCTTAAAGCCAAACGCTTGTGATAGCAAATTTTTGTAAGTTTCTTCCGTTTTTGTAATATTAATTGTGAGACAATGGTATTCAAAACTATCTGGGATGTTGATTGTGTCGGTCATAAATAACAAATAGCCATTGTATGATTTTATAGGGTTAATTTCTATAAATTGGTTGTTACCCATTGGCATCATTATTAGTAACGTTGATGTCAGAAAGATGAAAGTCAAAGCGCTGAGTCTTGATCTGGGTCCTCCTGCAAATATTTACTTTTATTAACTTTCTTTTGTCTCTGGAAGTTTGTTTTGTAATGTTTTATTTTTCGACCTCGGTTAGTTTCCTCAAAATGATCATTATCTATTTGTTCTATATTTCCTGTCTTTTTATAAGTATTGTGTAATTTCCCGTGAATTATGGGAGCCTTTCTAAATTTGGTATTTACCTCAAAATGTTGTCGTTTTTTATTAAGTTGTTCTATTTAAGCTTCTATTTCTAATTTGGCTATTATATGCAGGGGTACCTGCATAAATAAAAATACCAGCTGGGGTTCTACCTGTTGCATTGTGTTTTATTTTATGATTGTAAGTATACAGTATTACTTCCATTTTCATAAGTTTATTTTCCGGATTGTCGCCGGTCTCGATCACACGTATTTTTTCGTTAATTGTTTTGTGTAATCTTTCTACATCTGATACTCCATTTTTACTTGTTGTTATCTGAATATTTACGTTTTCTGTGTCCAGCCAATTTTTAAGCGCCATTGAATTGAATATTCGAAAAAGTCCTCTTTTAACTTCCATCCAGTCCTTTCCGTTTAATTCAATCGCTGTTCCAAATTTTGAGTATAAATCAATACAAGTTAGGTCATTTTGATTTTTGATCGTGTAAATATCTGCGACGTAAATTTGTCCTGTAATTTAATTACGGCTCTTATAATTTTTGTAGTAGTGTTCATAACCTGTTTACAAGCTTCTTGAATGATTTCAAAATCAGAGTCGTGTTCGATGAAAATTGCACTTGACTTGGTACAAAAGTGTTTTATTAATATTTGCTTAGCATTTCGATGTTTAATTCATTAAACGTTATTTTAATCTTGACTTTCTTAAAATAATTTTCACTTTCTTCACCTTCTGTATTGCTTCGAATCATTTCTACCTGTCTTGCGAAATGATTGATTGGTTTTTCAGTAATTGTTATTAAATTTTCATTATCTTCTTAAGCGCTATGTGCTGTTGCTTTGTTACTGCCACAGTATACTTCGTTAATTTTGATTCTTGACAATGCATCGGTTACGTGATTTTGCTTTCCTTCTAAATATTTTATTTCGAAGTCATATTCTCTTCTCCTTATCTTCCATCTTTGCAGTTTCATATTAGGTTCTGTGATATTGTTTAGCCAGACTAACGGCTTATTGTCACTTAATATCTTTGTCGCCCATACTATAGCTAATAATTCTTTTTCAATTGTATTATAGTTTTCTTTATGTGCATTTAGAGTCCTACTAATGTAACTGATTGGTTTGTTATCCTAAGAAAGAACTGCTCCTAATGCAAAGTTGCTAGCATTAGTAGTTAATTGAAACCTTTTTCCAAAGTCTGGACAAATCAGTATGGGATCGTTTATGATAAGTTGTTTTAATTTATTGAATGCTGCAATAAATGTATCATCTTTGAATGTCACTTTAGAACCAGCTTTTAAACATTTAGTTAAAGGTTTTGAAATGTCTGCGAAGTTTGGAATGAATTTTCTGTAATAACCGCAAAGACCAAGAAATGATTTTATTTCTTTTTGAGTTTTGGGAATTGGAAATTTATTCATTGCCTTAACCTTTTCTGGATTTGGCATAACACCGTTTGGTCCAACTATGTGTGCCAAAAATTCTGTTTCATTTTTCAAAAATTCACATTTGTCTAGTTGTAATTTTAGATTAGCGTTTTTAAGTTTTTCAAAAATAATTTTTAATGAAGTAAGGTGTTCGTCAAGGGACGATAAGAAAACAATTATATCGTCCAAGTATACAAGGCAATGCTTGTTTATTAATTCACGAAGGACATTGTTCATGCATCGCTGAAAAGTTGCAGGTGCATTTTTTAATCGAAATGGCATTCGTGTGTACTCGTTGTGTCCGTACTTTGTGGAAAACGCTGTTTTGTTTATGGAATTTTGGTCCATTTCGATCTGGTGGAAACCTTTAGCCAAATCAATGGTGGTAAAATATTGACACCGTCCTAGCTTGCCTAGTATTTCGTCCATATTGGAAATGGGAAATTTATCACTAATAGTGATCTCATTTAAGCCCCTATAGTCAACTTCAAGTCTAAATTTTTGTTTACCTGAACCATCTTTCTTTTTTGGTACTATCCACAATGGACTGCAATAAGGTGATTGGCTGTGCCTAATTATTCCTTGCTTTAACATATCCTGTATATGAGACTCAACTTCTTTTTCAAATGAAAAAGGATACCCATACGGTTTTTTATAAATTGGATTTTCATGATGAGTTTTTATTTCATGCTTAAAAACATTCTTAATGGTCACATTTTCACCATCACGATATTGAATGCATTTATATTGGTTAATTAATTTTAATAATTTAACTTTTTCTTCTTCATTTAAGTGTTCTAAGCGATAACTTTTTCCCTCTGCTAATTCATTTTGAACAGCATAATTTATTTCATCAGTATAATTTTTAGATTTTAGCAATGCCTCAAAATCATTTATTTGTGTTGGATTTTTCAAACTAATGTTTTTGTGTAAAAAAATGCGCCCACTAATAGTAGTGCGAATTTTTAAATAATCAATATTTGCCTGGTTTGCCTCTAGTAACTTTCGTCCTAGTAGTATGTCATAATTGGAAGAAAAGTCGTGAATATAAAATATTTGTTCTTGAGTAAATAAACTATTAGGTGCAACTGTCATAGTCCGTATAATTGTCGGATCTTTATGTATGCTCCCGTTGAGAAAATTCTTTTTCATTAAGTTAATTGATGAACCGGTATCGACGAGGCAACGATAATTATGATTATTTATAGTTATTCCTATGTATGTAATTGGTCCGAGGCTTGCATTGGAAAATTTTCATTTTCATTATAAACATCTTCTTTGTACTCCTTATTTTGTTGATAATTTTCGTCTACTTGCATTCTTGATTGGCCTCTATTACTTTCTCTGATTCTATTTTGTGATTGGTTGGGTACTAAACCCGATCGTCCACTTGGCTGTTGGCTTTGATTCTTGTATTATTTTGCTGTCCCTGAATTAAATTTCTTCGAAACTCTTGGTAACTTCCCCTATTTTGGTCAAAAGTATTATTTCTGTTATTCGATTGGAACCTATAATTTTGTGGAACCATTCTTTGGGGTTGGTTGGGGTGTGTTGTACAAATTAGTGTAAGGGTAGGGGTTACGTGTATAATTTGTTTGTTGATACTTTTGAATTTTATTAACATTGATGTTATAATGTTTTAAATTTTCATTTTCTTCGTATAGCCCTTCTTGCTAAGCCGCTCGTTTCAGTTTAAGTACTGTTGAAATATAGCTTCTTGCTAATGTGATAGAAATTCTGTCAGTTAATTTTCGTTGTATTAGGTTTTTTGTAGTCCTAAACATTGCTTCTGTGTACAATATTAATTCATTTGGATTTCCTTCAAGTTCTAATTTGTTGCTTATAACTAACTGCTTAAGCTCGATCTCGTTACAACATTTTCTTAGATTACCTTGAAAATTAGTATTGTATAATCGCCTTAATAGTTCCTCCACAGGTGTTTGCGTTTTGTACTCGTCGATTAGGGCTGCTCTAAGATCTGGCCAGTTGTTGACTTGTAGAACTTGCAGAATCCTCTGGGCATCACCGGTGATTTGAAGTTCAATTGCTCCAAATATAACGCTTGTCTGTCGATCATTGGTTGTAGGATACAGACGCAAAAGGTAGTTAACTCTTCTGACAAAGGTTCCTAGGGTAGATGGATATCCTTCAAACGTTGGAATATTCCGGATCTGGGACAAAAGCTGATTTAAGTTTTGCTCCGTCAATGGGTTGGGTGCCACACCAATTTGTGGTTGCCCTTGAGCTGGTGGTTCTTGGTCCATTTTGTTGTGTTTCATTAAACTTTATTACCGACCGAATTGAATTTATTCAGTAGTCGATTGAAGTTTAATTTATTATAATATTTGTTCAGTGCCTTTAATTTGCACTTAGGTTCTTGTGCGGATCTCTTAGTTGCACTTCCGAGCTAGTCGAATAAATTGCTTACTTGTGGGCAATTCCACGCGCTGATCTGGATATCCTAGTAGTTAAGAAATATCCTTTTAATTGATCAGTAAGCCCCCGAATTTGTTTTTTTTCGCAAGGATATTTTTTAAAGAGATCCTACCGACTGCGCCATTTACATGAGTCGTTCTTCGCCCGAATAAAAATTTTAGAAGATTTTTTATTTTCGTTGGTTATTCTTTATTAGAACGTTGGAAAAAGACTAATTGTATGTTACAGAATTGGTTAGAATGAAACTTCGCCTTGCGTCTTAGAATTTACTGTTAGTGCATTAGGTGACGCAATCGCAGGTGGATGATGCGATCGCCACTTCTTTGTTTATGTTTACATAATTCGGTCTGATTGGATTTTGCGATCTTATTGGATTTTTACGTTTATTGAATTACGTCATTGTTGACGTTCGGACTTAATCAATTTTCTTTGTTTGTTTGCAATGCGGGATCTCGAGCTTCTGTATCGTTTTTAATAAAAGCCGAAATTGGCGATTCTGTTTATTTGTAAACGGTTTCGATCTTTCAACTGGTGGCCGTTGAGAAATCGTAGTGCAGACACGTCACTATATATATATTTACATTTTGTTGAGAGGTTTTGTCACTTTCTCTCAAATAGCAATAACGTTGCATTACATTAAAAGCTCCCACCATGAACAGTTCTCTGATGATGCGTAAGACCTTTAAGTCAGTGTCAGAAAGTATATCTTCAAACTCCTTGCAAGATTCGTCTATTTCTTTTTTTAGTTCGTCACCCTCGCCATCAGCATCATCATCATCACCAACGATGTTAGATTTAGTCATTATTGACTGTTGCTTTTTAATAAAATGTGAGTAAACAAGGGAGAACGCTATAGTCGAGTACGTCGACTATCAGATACCCGTTTTTCAGTTAAAGGGACCTATGGGAAATGGAGATATGCAAGCGAGATTAAAATGCGTCACCTACCCGTGATCTCAACATATGTGGGCGGTAGACAGATTTAAGCGTTAATGGCGTCAGAGTGGGCGTGGCAAACTGTTTTTTGAATCAATCGATAGGTATTGACGAGACCAATACATTTCAGTTAACATTTGGGCTGTTTGGGCTGTTTGTGGGCAAACTTGCGCTGCGTACAAGGCCACGGAATTTAAATCTGAGATCCCATTTCTATATCTTTGATAGTTTCCAAGATATTTTTTTTTTTTTTTTTTTGTTGAACATTGATGCACTAAGAGCAGTACAAACAAGTGGCCCAAACGACACCAAGCACGTGCTTGTTACGCACGGGCCTATTTTTATTTCGGGCAAATACGGTTCGCGAGGAAGGTACATAGAAGAAATAAAGACAGGACAAAACATAGATCAGCAAGACTAAAGCAAATGAGCTAAGATTTTAGTTTTTAGTACAGGGATAGAAGTTGAGGAACAAATTAAATGATATACCTTGTTATAATTATAAGAAAGAACGCGAAAGGGCTCATGCTGACTAAAATTAGATGAACATCGTGGCAAGTTGATAGGATGGTAGTTTCGCATTAGTCTAACAGGAACATTGAAAGTTGGGCGGCTTACCAAATCTACAGAATCAACATCGCCTCTGATAAGATTATTCATAAAAATAGTACCAAGCATAGTTCTACGGCTTACTAGACTAGGCAAATTAATTAATAGCAATCTACTCGAGTAAGAGGGCAACCTGACGTTTTGATTCCAGTCCAAACCACGTAAGGCAAAAAAAAAGAAATTGTTTCTGTACGGACTCTATACGGTCAATGTGCACTTGATACTGAGGACTCCAAACGGAAGAACAGTATTCTAAATTAGGACGGACAAGTGAGGTAAATAATAATTCGGTAGTGTATGGATCATCAAATTCTTTGGACCAACGCTTTATAAACCCAAGAACACTCATAGCTTTATTTACAGTAGAGGTTATGTGGGAGTCAAATTTAAGTTTAGGATCTAGGAGAACACCTAAATCGTTTACTGAGTATATTCGGTCTGAAGAGAGTAACTCATGAACGTTGGCGTACCCCTATAAAAAGTCATAACGTTGCATTTAAGATAGTTTAAATTCAAAAGGTTGTACTGACACCGTTCCTGGAATCTATTAATGTCTGACTGCAAGCAGAAACCAGATTCAATAATATTATATGAAAAATAAAGCTTAACATCATCAGCATACATTAGTACACGAGAGTGACTTACGATAGAAGGAAGATCATTTATAAACAGAGTAAACAGCAAAGGGCCTAAATGACTGCCCTGGGGCACTCCATATGTCACGTTGATCATCTTGGAAACAGCGTTTTTGAATAAAACCTTCTGAGATCTACCATTCAAATAACTTGAAATCCAAGTTAACAGATTATTCGGAAACCCGATTTGAATAAAAGAAGAGAGTGGTTAACAGAGTCAAAAGCTTTACTCTGTATATATAACGTCTGTCTGCAATTTTTTGTTAAATCCATCTAGTACAAAAGATGTCAATTCGAGCAGCCTAGTGGTGGTCGATCTACGCTTAACAAAACCATGTTGACACGGCGATATTAAAGAGGAGCACAAATGTTGCAACTGAGAGGTAATAACGCGTTCAAATGTTTTAGGAATTGCAGACAATTCGGAGATTCCTCTATAGTTCTGAACATTAACCTTCGCACCCTTTTTGTGGAGTAGAATAATAAAAGAATCTTTCCAGATAGTAGGAAAAACAGATGATGAGATAGACAAATGAAAAAGTTTAAGAATGGGTTTACAAATAGTTCGGGCACAAAACTTCAGAACACACCCAGGGAGTCCATCTGGCCCCGGAGAATAGGTTGGCGTTATAGTTTCTAAATCACTTAAGAGAGAACTTTCGGTCATTACAGGAGAAAAAATACAATTTGCCCTGCTTAAGTGATTAGGGTAGCTAGAATTAGACCAAGAAACATAACTATTGTATAAGTAGATTGGAAGAATTCAGCAAATAAATCTGCAATTTCGGATAGAGTTTAATCGTACTGATGATGGCAATGCTGAAAACTTTCGCTTAGCATTGACAAAATTATATAACCGCCTCGGATCCTTTGAAAATTCAAATTTACATCGGTTCAAATACATGGAATACCAATGACTGTTAAGTACATTAAAATTAGTACGAGCCACCACATATCTTGAAAAATCGGATGGCCTACCCGACTTTTTGTACTTTTTATAGAAGTTTGTTTTTAGGTTTCTAAGTCTTTGCAACTGATTGGTAAACCAAGGTGGCCTGTCTAACTTAGGAGGAAAACTATCAGGAACACATTCACAGAAAAAAGAGTTTAGGGCACTATAAAATAGTTCCGTAGCACTTTCAATATCCATGCAATTATATAAATTTGTCCAGTTATATTGTGAAATCAAGTTATTGAGTTTACTAAAGTCACATTTACGAAAGCATCTACTTTTAGTTGGAGAAAGTAAAGGAGAGAGGGTATCAACGCAGGGAAGACAAATTGTAAGTTCTAATGTGGGATGATACTGGTCTTCAGGCACAACTAGTGGGTCAATTCTAGATAAAGTGACTTCAGACGGATCTAAAAACTAAATACAAGATCTAATTATCTGTTTAGTGAATTACGTATAAAGCTAACTTTAACTGATAATTCTAATAGACCGTCAACGAAGTCATGGTCAGATAAAGGGGTAGAGATAAGTTAGTCAGTGGAAAGGGACCAAGAAATGTCAGGGAGATTGAAATCACCCAAAAGAATTAAAAGATCCCTTTCGGAAAAATGAGATAAAACATTTTTTATTGCAGACAAATGTTGCTCATAAATTGTTAAGTCGGATCCAGGTGGATTATAAGAACAAGTTACATAAATAGAAAGAGATTTCAAAGAAACTTTAACACCAATGAATTCGATGTCATTGGGATAAAGAAAGTATATTCTCTCCGATGTTAAAGTAGAGGTAACGGCAACAAGCACCCCACCCCCCTACGAGAAGAGCGATCAGTTCTATACGTATTAAAATTTTTGGACAGAACTTAGGAGTCTGATATCTCCGGTTTCAGCCAAGTCTCAGTAAAGGCCAGAATGTCTTCAGAAAAGGCAGAGGAGTCAGCATAAACCTTAGATAGCTTCATATTAAGTCTCCTAACATTTTGATAGGCCAAAAATAAACTGCTCAGTTATTTGGCGCTGGTACTGTCGTGGAAGGCATATTATTAGTTCTCCGTCTGTTTGAAACAAATTCTTTAATGACCAATTCATCAATAAGCCAAAAACTTTTAGAATTTAGTACATTAAATACTTCCGGAGGAGCAGATATTTTAAATGAAGATATCCTACGACATATAGAAATTTAAACTCGTCCACTGTGATGTATTGAGATGGGAATTCCTGTTGTATAAATTCCAAAACATCTGCAGGTGTTAAATGAGGCACAAATAATTGCTTCCTATATGGAACAACCGAGAGGCTCTTTCTTCCACCACCAGCAATCTGAACATCGTTCGTCTGATTATCGAGACTAGGGACTCCTACAGAGCTAACTTCACCTGTAGGCACAGAAAGCTGCGTAGGGTTTGACCCCTCAGGCTGACTAGCAGAAACAGGGACTCCTCCAGAGCTTTTGGTACCTATGGGTACTGCTGTCAGTGAGACTTTAGGTCCCCCAGCCCCAGTGGATGCCGATATAGCTGCCGTTACCGATCGGGTAAAAATATTTGAAGCTACGTTGGGATTTGGAACTGATGCCTTTACTTGAACAGATTTTGAAAGAGCGGTATTTTTGCGTTTAGGTGACCCTACTGACATTTTTTTTTATTGTCAAGGTCCGCCTTAAACTCTTTAAAATCAGGAACTACGCTCATAAGTTTATTAAAAAGTTTCATAAAACGATCATTGGTCAGCGCAACATAGCCATCCAAATCCCGGTCTATTTCAACGCATGAGGCACAAGTCCACGAAAAACTAACACGCAGATCATTAAAATCTTTTACTCTGCCAACAAGTCCAGTACATTTTGGAACATATGACAGTTTTGCAGAGACGACAGTATATAAAAACGTCATTAGGTGACGATCCAAACTGACAATCTTTCTTGGAACAAAAAAGAGCCATTTTTAAGTATTAAAATTTAAGAAAAAAAAGTTATTTTTAAATCCAAAGAATCAAAAGAATTATAAATACCTCACTTAATTTGACACTGGGATCAAACAATAAAAATGTAGACACACAAAAACACAAAAGTATAAGAGCGCGTAGAGACTGCGAAAGCGAGAGAGCGCGACACAGTGGCTGTCGACTGAGCGTGGCTTGCGAAACACAAACAAAGTATACACGACAACAGTTTAGACGACAAGAAACGGGAGAGAGATTACAAGAAAGCTATGGGAAACAACAACAAAAGCTATTGAAACAAATGCATCACAGCGTACAGAAGTTACAATAACAAAATGCACAGGCTAAAAACAGAGTTAGGTTTTGTTAGGAACTCTACAATAAAATAGACAATTAAACATAAACAAACGATTTAAAACACAAGCACGGCTGGTTATGTTGGACTAAGTCACAAAGCAAGGCACCAGTAACACAGATATTAATGACAAATTAACAAAAATCACAGAGCACAAGATAAACAAAACCGGTCACAAGCGACGCTAAATCGACTATGGTTTCTAAAATATGGCCCTTTTTTACTAATCTTCTTCCCACTCCTGCTTCTTTTTATCCCTTCTCTTTCTTGACCTGGGAAAAAGAATAAATCGGCTTGAATGACGTATTGGAAATCGATTGACTTCCCGTTTTCGTTCCTTTAGCCGGTAGAGATTCAAAATGTTAACAATAAGAAACTATTTAACTGTCAATAATTTTACCAAGAAAACATTTCACCAAGTCAAATTTACGATTTACTATGACAGACATTTGACCATGTGCAAAGAGGGTTATAGATTATGGTTGGGCGGGTGAGAAATTTATGGCTAACCATTTGTATTAGTCTTGAGTCTGCTATTCTGCATACTTTTTTATTACCTATTTTCATTCGTTATGAATCTTCCAAGGATTCGTTTCTTTTATATTTACTTTTTCAACTGCTCAGTGGAATTTTAGAAACCCTTTGCATTCTCACTAATTGTATTGCCAGTAGTAACGTTGGGTTTAAGGTTCATAAAAGGTTACCTCCCTCTATGCCGCGGATTGGATTGCTTAATAGTTTTTACGAAACATTGTATGATGCCGTTGTTGGCAGACTCGACAATTGGCCAGTGACTCACAGCTTTCAACCCTATGAGCTTTAGACAAGCAATTTTTGCATCCTCCTACATGAACAATAGCTTGGCGCCGAGTTCTGGGATCCATTTCCTGAAAGCGCCTACATGCTTGTAATTGACTTCGTTGTGGACTGATTGATTGCTGAGTGTTGTTGTGGGTTGTGCGTTTATCGTCTACAGCATGGACTTCGAAGTTTCGTTGCAATTGGCGCAATTGAGGCCAAAATAAGAGATGATTCCAATTCGTTGCATTGTCCTTGTATCGATCGATAAATCACTCTTGATTTGCTATCTATGGGGTCCTTTGGGTTTTTCTGGATTTGCCACTTGCTAACGCCATGTTGTCTTTAAATACATGCTTATATTTCTCTACCAGCTTCTTTAATCCTGTTAGTCTTGAGGCATACTCATCTCCAGTGGGTAATGCCGCTTGGTGGCTTTCTTCAACTTGTGAAGAATCACATTTTTGACATTAATATTATAGCTAATATAAGAACTCCCTTCAGTGAGTAAAATAGATTTTAAATTTTTGCCTTACGACTTAAAAAAGCTTGCTAAGAAAACAATCTGAACCAAAAAAAAACAGTAAAATAGCTAGGTAGTCAGCTTTACCGAATCCTAGATACGGAAACCCCGCAACAAGGCTACCCAACCGATGAAAATCTAGCCAGGACGCAGCTCGATCCCAGCAAGAAACGCACCACGATATAAAAATGAAACATTTTGGGATATAGAGAGACGGTCACACTGGAAAAGAGGAACCAATCTTCACGCGACGAAAACACGAGACTTTTGCTGAAAAACAGGGAACGACGACGGTCGGGGCACGCGCCGTTATCGCATTTCTACGGGTAAAAATACATCGTGCTGCACCAGCCGCGCTGCACAGGAGAGTAGCTGCCGGCAACTCTGGATCAAAAGCATTAACTCGCGAGCGATTCCATTTAGCAACCTGGCTGGAAGATACAGGGTGAGAGGAGTGAAGGGCGTTAGGAAAACAAGTGCGAGTGGTCAGGAAAATAACAATAAACAGAAATATTGTTTGATTGTGGAAATTGAAAATACAGGGAGTACCTTGTTGGGCAAAATTGCGTGGTAATTATGGCTAGTTTTCCCTACGGCTATGCGGGCGTTGTAATTCTGGCTAGTTTTCCCTGCTGCCACGCGGGCGTGGTTGTTTTAGCTAGTTTCCCTGCGGCTACGCGGGCGTGGTAGTTCTGGCTAGTTTTTTCTGCAGCTGCGCGGGCGATATTGTCTTGGATAGTTTCCCGGCGGCTACGCGGGATTTCAGATTTAGATCCCGTAGCCTTGTACGCAGTGCAAGTTTGTCACGCGAAGATGCCACGCCTACTCTAACGCCCATAACGCCTAAATCTGTGGCGCCCACAATTTTCATGCTAGAAAAAAATGTTAACAGAAATGTATTAATCTCGTCAATACCTATCGATTGATCCAAAAAAAAGTTTTCCACGCCCACTCTAACGCCCATAACGCCTAAATCTGTCTATGTCTGTTATGTGGGTATAACCATATATTGAGATCGCGAGTAGACGGCGCTTTATTCTCGCTTTACTGCTTGCATATCTCCATTTCCCTTTGGTCCCTTTAGCTGAGTAACGGGTATCTGATAGTCGAGGTACTCGACTATAGCGTTCTTCCTTGTTTTTTATTTAATAATGGGTAGGCAAATCAAATATATAATGATTAAAATTAATAATATAAAGGATATAGATATTTTGGTATTATTAAATTTAATGAATGGATTTAAAATGTTTATATTATCCAAAGAGTGTTCCGAGTTTATAATAATATACATATAATCGGATATTTCATAATTTTTGAAGTGGTTCGTAGTTATAAAGTTAAGAATTTTATTCTCTAAATTGATATATGAAACGTTATTAATTGTGGTTGTACCATTAAATGTTACTAAGAATGATCCGCTTAACTCGGAGTTGTTAACAATATTGTTACCATTTATTAAAATGGCACAATCTTGGATAATGTCTATTTTTTTATTTTTCTCTCTTATTTATTTACAAATTGATTTTTCACCGTTTAATAATCGGGTAAAACAAGTTTTTTCTGAACTTAAAGTGCAATTATTATTAAAGAGTACTTTCTTAAATGTTGACATTTCGTAATATGTATTTGCGCATTTTGCGACTTGATTACTTATTAATAATTTTCCAGCGGATCGGGAAATGGATCGGGCGTAATATATATCGCGTCTGTTTTTTATTATTCGGTATTATACATAAATTATCATAAGTTGTTTATGTATTGCGATTTTGAATACAGAGATATCCCTTAAGTCAGCGAAAATTACTTAGTATCTTCATTATTTAAAATTATTGTATTAAAAACATAAATTTTTGCAAGGGTGATAGTACCAATTAAATTTTGTAGGTCAAATGTTAACAATCGAGATGTTTTTTAGTGATCTTAATCAATAAAAACCCTTTCAAAATCTTCAGAAAGAGATTCTATTTCTTTGAACAATTTAGAATTGATAATATATTTTTTATGGTTATTTTTAATTAATTCATTGATTATACCCGTTACTCGTAGAGTAAAAGGGTATACTAGATTCGTCGGAAAGTATGTAACAGGCAGAAGGAAGCGTTTCCGACCCCATAAAGTATATATATTCTTGATCAGGATCACTAGCCGAGTCGATCTAGCCATGTCCGTCTGTCCGTCTGTCTGTCCGTCCGGATGAACGCTGAGATCTCGGAAACTATGGGAGCTAGGC